>NC_053024.1:706746352-706757551 GCF_003073215.2 Triticum urartu | reverse complement strand
TCATGTAGATACAATGCGATATAAAAATTTGGGCATGTTTGAAGGGTACAGAAAAAACGATGTGCCGGACACACCTTTCCACACCGAAACCACCACCTTTTCACGGAATGCACCCAATTTTTGCCAGCGCGTGTGGGGAACAATACGGTCACTCCACGCCAAAAATGAACGAAATCCGACAATGAACGCACGTTGCATCACGTCCGGACAGTATTTTAGGGGTTTTCGGTACGGAAAATCATAGAAATTACATAGAGCCTCGAAACACGATAAATTTTTGCGTGTGTGCCCTGCATGGTCACTGTAGCACGTGGAAAAAATGGGCCCGTTTGGCGGATGCGAAGGAGAGACGTGCGCCCTAGGATCCCCTCCGCCCATACCGAAACCACCCCTTCCACACCAAGTATTTGAGGGGTTTCACGGAATGCACCCAACTTTTGGCAGCGCGTGTGGGGTCCCACCCGGGCATCCCACGCCAAAAATGAACGAAATCCGACAACGAACGCACGTTGTGTCACGTCCGGGCAGTATTTAAGGGGTTTTCGGTGCGGAAAATCGTAGAAATTACATAGAGCCTCGAAACGCGACAATTTTTTGCGTGCGTGCCCTGCATGGTCACTATAGCACATGGAAAAAATGGGCCCGTTTGGTGGATGCGAAGGAGAGATGTGCGCCCGAGGGTCCCCTCCGCCCATACGGAAACCACCCCCTTCCACACCAAGTACCTGAGCGGTTTCAGGGAATGCACCCAACTCTTGCCAGCGCGTGTAGGGCCCCATCCGGGCACCCCACGCCAAAAATGAACGAAATCCGACAACGAACGCACGTTGCGTCACGTCCGGGCAGTATTTAAGGGGTTTTCGGTCCGGAAAATCGTAGAAATTAAATAGAGCCTCGAAACGCGACAATTTTTTGCGTGCGTGCCCTGCATGGTCACTGTAGCACATAGAAAAAAATGGGCCCATTTGGCGGATGCGAAGGAGAGACGTGCGCCCTATGGTCCCCTCCGCCCATACCGAAATCACCCCTTCCACACCAAGTACGTGAGCGGTTTCACGGAATGCACCCAACTTTTGGCAGCGTGTGTGGGGCCCCACCCGGGTTCCCCACGCCAAAAATGAACGAAATCCGAGAACGAACGCACGTTGCGTCATGTCCGGGCGGTATTTAAGGGGTTTTCGTTCCAGAAAATCGTAGAAATTACATAGAGCCTCGAAACGCGACAAATTTTTGCGTGCGTGCCCTACATGGTCACTATAGCACATAGAAAAAATGGGCCCATTTGGCGGATGCGAAGGAGAGACGTGCGCCCTAGGGTCCCCTCCGCCCATACCGAAACCACCCCCTTCCACAGCAAGTACATGAGCGGTTTCAAGGAATGCACCCAACTTTTGGCAGCGCGTGTGGGGCCCCACTCGGGTACCCCACGCCAAAAATGAACGAAATCCGACAACAAACGCATGTTGCGTCATGTCCGAGCGGTATTTAAGGGGTTTTCGGTCCGGAAAATCGTAGAAATTACATAGAGCCTCGAAACGCGACAAATTTTTGCATGCGTGCCCTGCATGGTCACTGTAGCACGTAGAAAAAAATGGGCCCGTTTGGCGGATGCGAAGGAGAGACGTGCGCCCGAGGGTCCCCTCCGCCCATACGGAAACCACCTCTTCCACACCAAGTACCTGAGTGGTTTCACGGAATGCACCCAACTTTTGTCAGCGCGTGTGGGACCCCACCCGGGCACCCCACGCCAGAAATGAACGAAATCCGACAACGAACGCATGTCCGGGCAGTATTTTAGGGGTTTTCGATCCAGAAAATCGTAGAAATTATATAGAGCCTCGAAACGCGACAAATTTTTGCGTGAGTGCCCGGCATGGTCACTGCAGCACGTGGGAAAAATGGGCCTGTTTGGAGGATTCGAAGGAGAGACGTGCGCCCTAGGGTCCCCTCCGCCCATACCGAAACCACCCCCTTCCACACCAAGTACCTAAGCGGTTTCACGGAATGCACCCAACTTTTGGCAGCGCATGTGGGGCCCCACCCGGGCACCCCATGATACGTCTCCAACGCATCTATAATTTATGAAGTATTCATGCTATTATATTATCAACCTTGGATGTTTTATATGCTATTTTATATGGTTTTTGGGACTAACCTATTAACCTAAAGCCCAGTGCCAGTTTCTGTTTTTCCTTGTTTTTGAGTTTTACAGAAAAGGAATATCAAACGGAGTCCAATTGACGTGCCAATTTTTGACTATTTTTTATGGTCCAAAAGAAGACCCCGGAGTAAAAGAGTTGGGCCAGAAGAGTCCCGGGCTGTCCACGAGGGTCGGGGGCGCGCCCACCCCCCCTTGGCGTGGGCCCCTGCCTCGTGGACACCTCGGGCACCTCCTTGACGTGAGACCGACGCCAAAAATTCCTATAAATACAGAAACCTCGGAAAATTAACCTAGATCGGGAGTTCCGCCGCCAGAAGCCTCCGTAGCCACCGAAAACCAATCTAGGCCCTCTCTGGCACCCTGCCGGAGGGGGCCATCATCACCGGAGGGCATGGAAGAGGATCCCGGAGGGGCCGTCATCACCATGAAGGCCAAGGACCACAGGGAGAACCTCTCCCCATCTAGGGGGGAGGCATGGAGGAGGAAGCACAAGGGGGAGAACCTCTCCTCCTCCTCTCTCTCTCAGTGGCACCGGAGTGCCATCGGGAGGGGAATCATCGCCGTGGTGATCGTCTTCATCAACATCACCATCATCATCATCACCCTCATCTCTTTTACACGGTCCACTCTCCCGCACCCCGCTGGAATCCCTACTTGAACATGGTGCTTTATGCCACATATTATGATCCAATGATGTGTTGCCATCCTATGATGTTTTGAGTAGTTATCCTTTGTCTTTGGGTTGATTTATGAGCTAGACTGGTATGTGTTGTATGTTTTACTTTGGTGCTGTCCTATGGTGCCCTCTGTGTCGCGCAAGCGTGAGGGGTTCCCGCTGTAGGGTGTTGCAATACGTTTATGATTCGCTTATAGTGGGTTGCGTGAGTGACTGAAACACAAACCCGAGTAAGGGGGTTGTTGCGTATGGGATAAAGAGGACTTGATGCTTTAATGCTATGGTTGGGTTTTACCTTAATAATCTTTAGTAGTTGCGGATGCTTGCTAGAGTTCCAATCATAAGTGCATATGATCCAAGTAGAGAAAGTATGTTAGCTTATGCCTCTCCCTCATATGGAACTGCAATAGTGATTACCGGTCTTGCTAACGATTGCCTAGGACAATTCCGAACACCGATCCACCATTATTCCACACTCGCTATTTATAATATCTAGCACATATGCTTGTGCATTGCAACGGAGATAAAATAGTATGTATTTAGAGTCAGTGAGAATTATATGTGCAAGCAAAACCCTGTGTGCACACAAAAAATGAATGTTTAGCTTCCGGTTTCGTTGCGTGTGAATGAATTCAATCTGTTATTTTTCCATTCATTGATCGATGGCATTTAAGAGTTTTGTTACGTCATCGTACACCAGAGAAGGCCCATGACTTATTCAATTCTACTTTTCCTTTCAATCCTTTCAATGGAGGTGATTTTAAGGTATGGAGTTTTTGAATATTCTAGGAAACATGAACAATTTTTTAAATCATTAACAGTTATTGGAAAATTATGTAGAATTTTGGAAAAATTGCTAAAAAAATATGAAAGGGAACATATTTAAAATTCACAAACATTTTCTGAAACACCAAATTGTTTAATAAAAAACATGAACATTATTTAAATTTGTGAACATTTTTTTTAAAACGGAAACATGTGTTGAAATTATAAGTCTTTTAGAAATGTGTATTGTTTATACTTGAACATTATTTTTAATTGTTAAAACTTTTACTAAAACAAGAATATTTTTCGAATTTGGAGCATTTTTTGAAAATGAAATTATCTTTTTAGAAATCTCAAACAATTAAAACAATAAAAAATTGAACCATTTTTAGTTATTTTAGTTCTGGACGCTTTTTGAGAATTTTAATTTACAAAATAAATTATAAAAGATAAATAAATTTGGAAGGGAAAAAAGAGGTAGGGATATAGGGAAAGGAGAATAAAAATAGAAGTAAAACAGAGAAATTAAGAAAAATAGGCCAGCTCATTATTGGTTGTCCTGTGCGAAACTCCTACTATTTGCCAACTAGTGTGGAAAATAGACCTTTTCAGCTGTGTGGGCAGAAAATAAGTTGGTTGGCTTCACTGGGCCGCAGCACGCGGCCCATGTACGAAAATTCCTTTTTGGCAGACAAACGCATAAAATTTAGTACCACCTCGGATAGAAAAATAAATCGGCGGTGAACGGATGAAAAAATTGGCGAAACGCACCTTGCTTTATTATAGGTATAGATTTAGTAATATATTCTAACTTATGATAACAACACTACTTTCATATTTTAGCTCTCTGATATCATACAAAGTTATCCTCTTCATACCACAACATAGTTTTATTTCTCGTTGCTAGTTGGAAGCAAACGTTCGGTGTACGTAGAGTCGTATCAGTGGCAGATAGGACTTGAGAGAATATTGATCTTACCTTTAGCTCCTTGTGGGTTCGACACTCCATACTTATCACTTCCACCTTTGGAAATTGCTACGATGATTCCCTGCACTTGGGGATTATCAGGCTATGAGTGCAACCTCGCACCGACCGCCGCGAAGGCAGAAGCACTCCGAGATCGGCCTGTTGTCCTGGAGGATGTCGACGCATTCGCCACGACCGGTCCAGCGCCGGGATGGGAGTTGCGCAGTGTGGCGGCGGCCTCGGTGTCAAAACCGGTGGATCTCGGGTAGGGGGTCCCGAACTGTGCGTCTAGGATCGATGGTAACAGGAGAGGGGACACGATGTTTACCCAGGTTCGGGCCCTCTCTATGGAGGTAATACCCTACTTCCTGCTTGATTGATCTTGATGAATATGAGTATTACAAGAGTTGATCTACCACGAGATCGTAATGGCTAAACCCTAGAAGTCTAGCCTATGTGGGTATGGTAATGAGTATATGTGGTGTCCTTTCCGGACTATCCCTTCGGTTTATATAGACACCGAGGGGATCTAGGGTTTACATGGAGTCGGTTACATAAGAAGGAATCTTCGGTCGCCAAGCTTGCCTTCCACGCCAAGTAGAGTCCAATCCGGACACGGTGCAGTCTTCGGCCTTCATGTCTTCACAGCCCATCAGTCCGGCCCATGGATAACAGGTCCGGACGCCCGAGGACCCCTTAGTCCAGGACTCCCTCAGTAGCCCCTGAACCTGGCTTTCAATGACGAGGAGTCCGGCGCGCTGATTGTCTTCGGCATTGTAAGGCGGGTTCCCCTTTCTCCGAACTCCAAGATAGTCTTCGGATGCAATGATGTATCCTGACCTGTTACGCACACCATACACAACCGCAGAGAGAATATAATATTTGCACGAATCTAATCTGTTGACAGCTTTTTTCCAACACGACATCGCTTGTCCGGTTATAATTTCGAACCGTTTTTCTTCTGCCATTCACGCTTCGAGACGCGGTTGCTATTGGCACGTCTTGTCGAAAACAGAGATCGTGCCAACATTGCGAATCCTAAGGCAGTGAGGAGGCGTTTAATATTTACTGCCTTTATAAGGGGATAAGGATTCCCTCTTCCTCTCTCTCACGCTCTCTGTCTCCGCCTTTCCGATCTCAAGCTCCAGCGCCCAAGTTCTCATCTCCTTTCCACTCAAGCAACCATGTCCGCAAGGAGGAGGACATTACTAAGCTTCCGGGCGGCCGGATATTTGGCGAAGGAGATCGCCCATCGTCTGCCAGCCGAGGGACAAGTCGTCCCCACGCCGGAGCCCACAGAGAGGGTAGTATTCATCCCCCATTTCTTCCGCGGGCTAGGGTTTCCACTCCACCCTTTCGTCCGGGGCTGATGTACTATTACGGGATAGATTTCCATGATCTGTCCCAAATTCCTTCCTCAACATCTCGGCGTTTATCGTCGTGTGCAGGGCTTCAAAGTCTTCAACGTGAAGCCGAAGGTGGTGGATGGCCAGCACGGAGTGCGGAGGGGCCATGGTGAGCAAGCTATCCAACGTCTCCTGGCCCAAAGGCACCTTTGTGGAGACAGTAAAGGAATGGCAGAAGCAGTGGTTCTACATCACAGAACCTCGCGGCACCACCTGGGCCGCAGTGCCGAATTCCGCTCTCAGTGCTCCCATGCGACTCACCTCCTGGGTCGAGAAGAGTCCGGACTGGTGTTCACCTGACGAGCTGATAGCGCTGCAGACGCGCGTTCAAAGCATGGTGACCAAGGACGTCAAGCTCGTTGACGTTATCCAGGTGATGCTAATCCGCCGGATTCTTCTGTGCCAGTGCCGAAGCCGCCCTTTATGGGAGTTCAATTCGAAGAAGCACCAGACCCTGAAAAGGTCTCTTCGAGACTTCTCATGAGGGCCTGGAAGTTGCTCTTTAAGGGCAACACTACTAGAAAAAGGGCTATAGATGGGATTGACACTAATGGCGCACCAGACAAGCGGTGCGCCATTAGTATATACTAATGGCGCACCACCTTCTGATACGCCATTAGAGTTGAAACTACTAATGGCGCACCTGGCCCAGGGTGCGCCATTAGTATCAAAAAAATATTTTTTTTAACTAGTGCGCCTGTCCAAACATACTAATGGCGCATCCAGACACAGTGCGCCATTACTAGTTGTAACTAGTAATGGCGCACCTGCCGGAAAGTGCGCCACTAATGTTGTTTTTTTTATTATATTTTTATTCCCTTTTTGCAAAACTACTAATGGCGCACTGTTCCACCGTGCGCCATTACTAGTTTAAACTAGTAATGGCGCACTGTGGGACAGTGCGCCATTAGTATTTTTTCTTGCAAAACTACTAATGGCACACCACCAGGAGGTGCGCCATTAGTAACCTGGATTACTAATGGCGCATTTAGAGTTGGTGCGCCATTAGTAAGTGGGCAGCAACAAGATATTTTGGACAGCCTCTCCTACCCACACTCACTTTCTCCCCACTTCATTCTCTCCACCTCCTCCTTGTCTCGGGTTGCCTCCTCCTCCTCACCTCATTTCCACCATAGATTCATCAAAATTAAGTGGTGAAATTACCTTTTTTTGATAGGTAAGTAAGGGGAAAGCTATCTTCATGATGTAGATCTACTTTTTTTCTCCCTAGCTCGCTCCAACAACGTGCACATGCACTTTTTGTGGCCTAGCTAGATCTATGTATGTTTGTGGCGTTGCATGTGTTTGTGGTGTTGCATATATGTTTGTGTTTGCAGGAACCGGTATTTGAAATGCGATAGTTGCCAATATTTTGCCGGAATGTTGATTCATTTCCGTTTCGGCGAGAATTTTGGCACTATGCATTCTTTTTGGTCCTATTTTTAGGGAAGGTCATGCCAAATTTTTTCTTGGTTCTAAAATATCGTTTTGCTCTAGCCCGCAGGCGACCATGGTACGCACGATGACCGAAGGCATCGTGAATAGGTTTTTGAGCTCCGCGAAGGCTGAGATGCTTCAAAAGAACGAGACGGAGATAAGATGTCCGTGTCGAAGATGCAAGCTGAAGAGCCTTATAGCGGACCCGGATTCCGGGCAGGTGCGGGACCACCTGCTCTTGCGTGGTTTCATGGATGGCTATCGGTGGCAAGGTGATGAAGATGACTATGAAGTCGTCCATGGGGGCCGGGTAAGAAATGAGGAAGGGCAACAAGACAAGTACCACCGCGGCGAGGGCGGGCGAGAAGACGAAGAATCTCCAGGACATGATCACGACGGTGATGCTGTACATAGTCATCATGTAGAAGATGTCGTACATGATGATGAGGAAGATCAAGACGAAGGGCATGATCATGAAGATGAAGATGCCGGAGATGACGACAATGGAGGCTAGGTGCAGGACCCTCATATTCAATAGCTGCTTCTCAAGCAGACGGATAACGCAAGAGCTGCCGCCCGAGAGAAAGCCAAGCTAGATCAACTGGAGATAGATGCGGTTACTCCATTGTATGAAGGATGCAGGCCCGAGGATACCCACCTGAAAGTAACGCTCATGGCTCTGGAGATGAAGGTAAAACACAAAATGACCGACGCATGCTTCGACGAGAACATGTCATTCTGGCATGAACGTCTTCCCAAGGGGAACAAGTGCCCGACCAGTTTCGAGGAGGCGAAGAAAATCGGGTGTCCTCTGGATTTACCGCACGTGAAATACCATGTGTGCATGAACAATTGCATCATTTATCGGGACGAGCACGCGGAGTCTACCATATGTCCGGTGTGCGGCGTCACTCGATACAAGAAGATGAAGAAAGCTCCTCGAAAATCAGTGTGGTACTTTCCGATCACTCCTCGTCTGCAGCGGTATTTCGCGGACCCTAAGGTAGCAAAGCTCCTGCGTTGGCACGCGGATAGGGAGGAGAAGAAGCGGGAAGATGACGGAAATGATCCGGAGATAAATAAAAAAGACAAGATGCTGAGTCACCCTAAGGATGCGAGCCAGTGGCAAGCATTGAACTTCGAATACCCAGAATTTGGGAAGGATCCAAGGAACATCGTGCTGGGCACGAGCACCGATGGAGTCAATCCGTTTGGCAGCCAGAGAAGCACACATAGCACGTGGCCTGTGTTTGTGTGGATGTACAACCTTCCCCCCTGGTTGTGCATGAAGAGGAAGTACATTCACATGAGTATGCTAATTGAAGGGCCGAAACAACCAGGGAACGACATCAATCTGTATCTGGGGCTGCTGAAAGAGGAGCTAGACACGTTGTGGAAAACGCCAGCCAATACGTGGGATGCCACAGAGAAAGAATATTTCCCTATGAGAGCCGCACTGCTCACGATGGTGCACGACTATCTCGGTTACGGATATCTCGCAGGGCAGGTAGTCCACAGATTTTCTGGATGCGTAAGGTGCATGGATGACACAATGTATCGCCAGCTAGATAGAGATCCCGGATCTTCGAAAACCGTGTTCATGGGACATCGAACGTGGCTTCGCGACAATGATCCGTGAAGGAAACGCAAGGATCTATTCGATGGTGAAACCGAACCCCGAAAACGCCCGCGTACGAGGAGCGGCGAGGAAATAGACGAGCTGTTCAAAAATTGGAAAGATTTCCCACTGCCGGGAAAGAAGCAAAAGGCGCCAGAGCCGAGAAAGAAGCGAAATGCGCCAGAGCCGCTGCTGAAGGTATGGAAAACGAGGTTTGTTTTCTGGGACTTTCCATACTGGAAGATCCACCGTGTGCCTCACAGCCTTGATGCCATGCATATCACGAAGAATGTGTGCGAGAGTCTGCTTGGTACCCTGCTCAACATGCCAGAGAGGACCAAAGATGGGCCGAAAGCAAGGGCAGACTTGAAATCAATGGGCATCAGGCAGGAGCTTCACGCTAATGATGATGATGATGATGATGAGGTGAAGCAGGACACAGAAACTCGTCGCAAAGGCAAAAAGGCCTAGAAGACCGGAAGTGACTACCCTCCCGCGTGCTTCACTCTAAGTCAGGAGGAGATTGAGCAGTTTTTCACCTGCCTCGTAGGAGTAAAACTTCCTTAAGGTTACGCGGGGAAGATAAGCAGATACCTAGACCCAGCGAAGCAGAAGTTCAGCGGGATGAAGTCTCAGGACTGTCACGTGCTGATGACACAGATACTTCCAGTTGCAATCCGTGGGATCATGGACACGAACGTCCGTGAAACGCTATTTGACCTATGCAACTTTTTCGACGTCATCTCTTGGAAGTCGATTGGCGTGAGGCAACTCAGAAGGCTACAGGAAGAGATCGTGGTGATACTATGTGAGCTTGAGATGTACTTCCCGCCCGCGTTCTTCGACGTTATGGTGCATCTGCTAGTCCATATCGTGGAGGATATCATCCAACTCGGGCCGACGTTCCTGCACAGCATGATGCCGTTCGAAAGGATGAATGGTGTCATCAAAGGATACATTCGCAACATGTCATGTCCAGAGGGAAGTATAGCCAGGGGCTTTCTGACCGAAGAGTGCATCTCCTACTGCACGAATTATCTAGGCATCGAGAACCCCGTTGGTCTGCCCGTCAACAGGCACCTCGCCAGGCTCGCTGGATGGGGTCACCGTGAGGGTCGCCGTGAAATGCATGTCGACTTTGAGGGTCGACTCGCCGACTTTGAAAGAGAAAACCTAGTCGCGCTACAACACATAGACGTGGTCGATCCTTGGGTGGTAGAGCACAAAACCTTTATTGAGAAGACGTACAATGACCGAGGCCAACAGAGAACAGACGGAGATATAATCAAAGAGCACAACTCATGTTTCACGTGTTGGTTCAAGTAGAAGCTTCTGTCGTACCCTTTATATGAGGATTCTTCCGCGGAAGAACAACTCATATTCGCCTTGTCACAGGGCGCCGAGCACAACCTGATGACCTATGAGGCGTATGATATCAACGGCTACACATTATACACCGAGGACAAGGACATGAAGAGCGATGGTTATCAAAACTCCGGGGTAATGATGGAATCCTACACCGGTAACGACAAGGACAGATACTACGGAAGGATCGAGGAGATCTGGGAGCTGAGCTACGCTGGAGAGAAGGTCCCGATGTTCCATGTCAGATGGGCCAAGAGCGTCCTAAAAGAAGACCGGTATTTCACCACCATGGTTATACCCGAAGCCAAATCCAAGACCGCGGGAGCAAACGTCACCGTGAAAAATGAGCCATGGGTACTGGCTTCCCAAGTGGACCAATGCTTCTTCATTACCGACCCGTCAAAGCCCAGTCGTGTTGTCATGAGGAGAGGCAAAAGGAAGATCATCGGAATGGATGGAGTAGCCAATGAGCAAGACTTCGACAAGTACGGCGACCCAAAGATCGAACATGACGACGACGATGAAGTAGCAGCACACACCACAAGAAGAAGCAGGACCACCCTACCTAAAGGACGTCCGTTCCACAGAAGAACTCCATTTGCGAAAAAGAAGGGCAAGAAGATTATGAACAGATAGCTAGCTAAGATCAATTGTATTTAAATCGTAGTCTTCATTTCCCAATTGTATTTCATGGGCACTTTTTGATATCATGAATATTTTTAAATTTCACGGGAACTTTTTGAATTCATGAGGACACCCAATCTTGATCCCCCTTCACCGCCGCCGACGAGCACCCGGCCCCCC
>NC_053024.1:706723341-706745352 GCF_003073215.2 Triticum urartu | reverse complement strand
CCGGCACACGGGAGTTACATAATCTCATAGTCATAGGAACATGTATAAGTCATGAAGAAAGCAATAGCAACATACTAAACGATCGGGTGCTAAGCTAATGGAATGGGTCATGTCAATCAGATCATTCAACTAATGATGTGATCCCGTTAATCAAATAACAACTCTTTGTCTATGGTTAGGAAACATAACCATCTTTGATTAACGAGCTAGTCAAGTAGAGGCATACTAGTGACACTCTGTTTGTCTATGTATTCACACATGTATTATGTTTCTGGTTAATACAATTCTAGCATGAATAATAAACATTTATCATGAAATAAGGAAATAAATAATAACTTTATTATTGCCTCTAGGGCATATTTCCTTCAGTCTCCCACTTGCACTAGAGTCAATAATCTAGATTACACAGTAATGATTCTAACACCCATGGAGTTTTGGTGTTGATCATGTTTTGCTCATGGAAGAGGCTTAGTCAACGGGTCTGCTACATTCAGCTCCGTATGTATCTTGCAAATTTCTATGTCTCCCACCTGGACTAGATCCCGGATGGAATTGAAGCGTCTCTTGATGTGTTTGGTTCTCTTGTGAAATCTGGATTCCTTTGCCAAGGCAATTGCACCAGTATTGTCACAAAAGATCTTCATTGGACCCGATGCACTAGGTATGACACCTAGATCGGATATGAACTCCTTCATCCAGACTCCTTCGTTCGCTGCTTCCGAAGCAGCTATGTACTCTGCTTCACATGTAGATCCCGCCACGACGCTTTGTTTAGAACTGCACCAACTGACAGCTCCACCATTTAATGTAAACACGTATCCGGTTTGTGATTTAGAATCGTCCAAATCAGTGTCAAAGCTTGCATCAACGTAACCTTTTATGTTGAGCTCTTTGTCACCTCCATATACGAGAAACATATCCTTAGTCCTTTTCAGGTATTTCAGGATGTTCTTGACCGCTGTCCAATGATCCACTCCTGGATTACTTTGGTACCTCCCTGCTAAACTTATAGCAAGGCACACATCAGGTCTGGTACACAGCATTGCATACATGATAGAGCCTATGGCCGAAGCATAGGGAACATCTTTCATTTTCTCTCTATCTTCTGCAGTGGTCGGGCATTGAGTCTGACTCAACTTCACACCTTGTAACACAGGCAAGAACCCTTTCTTTGCTTGATCCATTTTGAACTTCTTCAAAATCTTGTCAAGGTATGTGCTTTGTGAAAGTCCAATTAAGCGTCTTGATCTATCTCTATAGATCTTTATGCCTAATATGTAAGCAGCTTCACCGAGGTCTTTCATTGAAAAACTCTTATTCAAGTATCCCTTTATGCTATCCATAAATTCTATATCATTTCCAATCAGTAATATGTCATCCACATATAATATCAGAAATGCTACAGAGCTCCCACTCACTTTCTTGTAAATACAGGCTTCTCCGAAAGTCTGTATAAAACCAAATGCTTTGATCACACTATCAAAGCGTTTATTCCAACTCCGAGAGGCTTGCACCAGTCCATAAATGGATCGCTGGAGTTTGCACACTTTGTTAGCTCCCTTTGGATCGACAAAACCTTCCGGTTGCATCATATACAACTCTTCTTCCAGAAATCCATTCAGGAATGCAGTTTTGACATCCATCTACCAAATTTCATAATCATAAAATGCGGCAATTGCTAACATGATTCGGACAAACTTAAGCATCGCTACGGGTGAGAAGGTCTCATCGTAGTCAACCCCTTGAACTTGTCGAAAACCTTTTGCGACAAGTCGAGCTTTGTAGACAGTAATATTACCGTCAGCGTCAGTCTTCTTCTTGAAGATCCATTTATTCTCAATTGCTTGCCAATCATCGGGCAAGTCAACCAAAGTCCATACTTTGTTCTCATACATGGATCCCATCTCGGATTTCATGGCTTCAAGCCATTTTGCGGAATCTGGGCTCACCATCGCTTCTTCATAGTTCATAGGTTCATCATGATCTAGTAGCATGATTTCCAGAATAGGATTACCGTACTACTCTGGCGCGGACCTTACTCTGGTTGATCTACGAGGTTCAGTAGTATCTTGTTCTGAAGTTTCATGATCATTATCATTAGCTTCCTCACTAATTGGTGTAGGTGTCGCAGAAAAGGTTTTCTATGATGTACTATTTTCCAATAAGGGAGCATGTACAGTTACCTCGTCAAGTTCTACTTTCCTCCCACTCACTTCTTTCGAGAGAAACTCCTTCTCTAGAAAGGATCCATTCTTAGCAACGAATGTCTTGCCTTCGGATCTGTGATAGAAGGTGTACCCAACAGTCTCCTTTGGGTATCCTATGAAGACACATTTCTCTGATTTGGGTTCGAGCTTATCAGGTTGAAGCTTTTTCACATAAGCATCGCAACCCTAAACTTTAAGAAACGACAACTTTGGTTTCTTGCCAAACCATAGTTCATAAGGCGTCGTCTCAACGGATTTTGATGATGCCCTATTTAACATGAATGCGGCCGTCTCTAAAGCATAACCCCAAAACGATAGCGGTAAATTAGTAAGAGAAATCATAGATCGCACCATATCTAGTAAAGTACGATTACGACGTTCGGACACACCATTATGCTGAGGTGTTCCGGGTGGCGTGAGTTGCGAAACTATTCCGCATTGCTTCAAATGTACACCAAACTCGTAACTCAAATATTCTCCTCCACGATCAGATCGTAGAAACTTTATTTTCTTGTTACGATGATTCTCAACTTCACTCTGAAATTCTTTGAACTTTTCAAATGTTTCAGACTTATGTTTCATTAAGTAGATATACCCATATCTGCTTAAGTCATCTGTGAAGGTGAGAAAATAACGATAGCCTCCATGAGCCTCAATATTCATCGGACCACATACATCTGTATGTATGATTTCCAACAAATCTGTTGCTCTCTCCATAGTGCCGGAGAACGGTGTTTTAGTCATCTTGCCCATGAGGCACGGTTCGCAAGTACCAAGTGATTCATAATCAAGTGGTTCCAAAAGCCCATCAGTATGGAGTTTCTTCATGCGCTTTATACCGATATGACCTAAACGGCAGTGCCACAAATAAGTTGCACTATCATTATCAACTCTGCATCTTTTGGCTTCAACATTATGAATATGTGTGTTACTACTATCGAGATTCATCATAAATAGACCACTCTTCAAAGGTGCATGACCATAAAAGATATTACTCATATAAATAGAACAACCATTATTCTCTGATTTAAATGAATAACCGTCTCGCATTAAACAAGATCCAGATATAATGTTCATGCTCAACGCTGGCACCAAATAACAATTATTTAGGTCTAATACTAATCCCGAAGGTAGATGTAGAGGTAGCGTGCCGACCGCGATCACATCGACTTTGGAACCATTTCCCACGCGCATCGTCACCTCGTCCTTTGCCAGTGTTCGCTTAATCCGTAGTCCCTGTTTCGAGTTGCAAATATTAGCAACAGAACCAGTATCAAATACCCAGGTGCTACTGCGAGCTCTAGTAAGGTACACATCAATAACATGTATATCACATATACCTTTGTTCACCTTGCCATCCTTCTTATCCGCCAAATACTTGGGGCAGTTCCGCTTCCAGTGACCAGTCTGCTTGCAGTAGAAGCACTCAGTTTCAGGCTTAGGTCCAGACTTGGGTTTCTTCTCTTGAGCAGCAACTTGCTTGCTGTTCTTCTTGAAGTTCCCCTTCTTCTTCCCTTTGCCCTTTTTCTTGAAACTAGTGGTCTTGTTGACCATCAACACTTGATGCTCCTTTTTGATTTCTACCTCCGCAGCTTTCAGCATTGCGAAGAGCTCAGGAATAGTCTTATTCATCCCTTGCATATTATAGTTCATCACGAAGCTCTTGTAGCTTGGTGGCAGTGATTGGAGAATTCTGTCAATGATGCAATCATCTGGAAGATTAACTCCCATCTGAATCAAGTGATTATTATACCCAGACATTTTGAGTATATGCTCACTGACAGAACTGTTCTCCTCCATCTTGCAGCTATAGAACTTATTGGAGACTTCATATCTCTCAATTCGGGCATTTGCTTGAAATATTAACTTCAACTCCTGGAACATCTCATATGCTCCATGACGTTCAAAACGTCGTTGAAGTCCCGATTCTAAGCCGTAAAGCATGGCACACTGAACTATCGAGTAGTCATCAGCTTTGCTCTGCCAGACGTTCATAACATCTGGTGTTGCTCCAGCAGCAGGCCTGGCACCCAGCGGTGCTTCCAGGACGTAATTCTTCTGTGCAGCAATGAGGATAATCCTCAAGTTACGGACCCAGTCCGTGTAATTGCTACCATCATCTTTCAACTTTGCTTTCTCAAGGAACGCATTAAAATTCAACGGAACAACAGCACGAGCCATCTATCTACAATCAACATAAACAAGCAAGATACTATCAGGTACTAAGTTCATGATAAATTTAAGTTCAATTAATCATATTACTTAAGAATTCCCACTTAGATAGACATCCCTCTAATCTTCTAAGTGATTACGTGATCCAAATCAACTAAACCATAACCGATCATCACGTGAGATGGAGTAGTTTTCAATGGTGAACATCATTTATGTTGATCATATCTACTATATGATTCATGCTCGACCTTTCGGTCTCCGTGTTCCGAGGCCATATCTGCATATGCTAGGCTCGTCAAGTTTAACCTGAGTATTCTACTTGTGCAAAACTGGCTTGCACCCATTGTAGATGGACGTAGAGCTTATCACACCCGATCATCACGTGGTGTCTGGGCACGACGAACTTTGGCAACGGTGCATACTCAGGGAGAACACTTCTTGATAATTTAGTGAGAGATCATCTTATAATGCTACCGTCAATCAAAGCAAGATAAGATGCATAAAAAGATAAACATCACATGCAATCAATATAAGTGATATGATATGGCCATCATCATCTTGTGCTTGTGATCTCCATCTCCGAAGCACCGTCATGATCACCATCGTCACCGGCGCGACACCTTGATCTCCATCGTAGCATCGTTGTCGTCTCGCCAATCTTATGCTTCCACGACTATCACTACTGTTTAGTAATAAAGTAAAGCATTACATCGTGATTGCATTGCATACAATAAAGCGACAACCATATGGCTCCTGCCAGTTGCCGATAACTCGGTTACAAAACATGATCATCTCATACAATAGAATTCAGCATCATGCCTTGACCATATCACATCACAACATGCCCTGCAAAAACAAGTTAGACGTCCTCTACTTTGTTGTTGCATGTTTTACGTGGCTGCTACGGGCTTAAGTAAGAACCAATCTCACCTACGCATCAAAACCACAACGATAGTTTGTCAAATAGACTCCGTTTTAACCTTCGCAAGGACCGGGCGTAGCCATACTTGGTTCAACTAAAGTTGGAGAGACAGTCGCCCGCAAGCCATCTATGTGCAAAGCACGTCGAGGGAACCGGTCTCGCGTAAGCGTACGCTTAAGGTTGGTCCGGGTCGTCTCGTCCAACAATACCGCCGAACCAAAGTATGACATGCTGGTAGGCAGTATGACTTGTATCGTCCACAACTCACTTGTGTTCTACTCGTGCATATAACATCAACATAAATAACCTAGGCTCGGATGCCACTGTTGGGTTTCGTAGTAATTTCAAAAATTTTCCTACGCACACGCAAGATCATGTGATGCATAGCAACGAGGGGGAGGGAAGTATCCCCGGCAGAACAGCTCTGCCGGAGCTCTAGATTGGTTCCGCCAAGGTTCCGCCTCGTGGCGGCGGAGTATCGTCCCGAAAGGTTGCTTTCTATTTTTTTCTCATCGAAAGACTTCATATAGGAGAAGATGGACGTCGGAGACCCACCAGGGGGCCCACGAGGTGTTGGGTTTCGTAGTAATTTCAAAAAATTTCCTACGCACACGCAAGATCATGTGATGCATAGCAACGAGGGGGAGAGTGTTGTCTACGTACCCAACGCAGACCGACTGTGGAAGCGATGACACGACGTAGAGGAAGTAGTCGTACGTCTTCAGCGATCCAACTGATCAAGCACCGAAACTACGGCACCTCCGAGTTCGAGCACACGTTCAGCTCAATGACGATCCCCGGACTCCGATCCAGCAAAGTGTCGGGGAAGAATTCCGTCAGCACGATGGCGTGGTGACGATCTTGATGCATTACAGCAGCAGGGCTTCGCCTAAACTCCGCTACAGTATTATCGAGGAATATGGTGGCTGGGGGCACCGCACACGGCTAAGGAATAGATCACGTGGATCAACTTGTGTGTTTCTGGGGTGCCTCTGCCTCAGTATATAAAGAGCCAAGGGGGAGGGGGGCCGGCCAGGAGGAGGGCGCAGGAGAGTCCTACTCCTTCCGGGAGTAGGACTCCCCCCCCAATCCTAGTTCCAACTAGGATTCCCAAGGGGGGAAAGAGAGAGGGGGGCCGGCCACCTCTCCTAGTCCTAATAGGACTAGGGGAGGGGGGAGTGCGCAGCCACCTTGCTGCCCTTTCCTTTCCACTAAGGCCCTGAAGGCCCATATGGCTCCCGGGGTTCCGGTAACCTCCCGGTAACCCGGTAAAATCCCGATTTCACCCGGAACACTTCCGATATCCAAACATAGGCTTCCAATATATCAATCTTTACGTCTCGACCATTTCGAGACTCCTCGTCATGTCCGTGATCACAATCCGGGACTCCGAACAACCTTCGGTACATCAAAATGCATAAACTCATAATATAACTGTCATCGTAACTTAAGCGTGCGGACCCTACGGGTTTCGAGAACAATGTAGACATGACCGAGACACGTCTCTCGGTCAATAACCAATAGCGGGACCTGGATGCCCATATTGGCTCCTACATATTCTACGAAGATCTTTATCGGTCAGACCGCATAACAACATACGTTGTTCCCTTTGTCATCGGTATGTTACTTGCCCGAGATTCGATCGTCGGTATCCAATACCTAGTTCAATCTCGTTACCGGCAAGTCTCTTTACTCGTTCTGTAATACATCATCTCGCAACTAACTCATTAGTTGCAATGCTTGCAAGGCTTATGTGATGTGCATTACCGAGAGGGCCCAGAGATACCTCTCCGACAATCGGAGTGACAAATCCTAATCTCGAAATACGCCAACCCAACATCTACCTTTGGAGACACCTGTAATGCTCCTTTATAATCACCCAGTTACGTTGTGACGTTTGGTAGCACCCAAAGTGTTCCTCCGGCAAATGGGAGTTGCATAATCTCATAGTCATAGGAACATGTATAAGTCATGAAGAAAGCAATAGCAACATACTAAACGATCGGGTGCTAAGCTAATGGAATGGGTCATGTCAATCAGATCATTCAACTAATGATGTGACCCGTTAATCAAATAACAACTCATTGTTCATGGTTAGGAAACATAACCATCTTTGATTAACGAGCTAGTCAAGTAGAGGCATACTAGTGACACTTTGTTTGTCTATGTATTCACACATGTATTATGTCTCCGGTTAATACAATTCTAGCATGAATAATAAACATTTATCATGATATAAGGAAATAAATAATAACTTTATTATTGCCTCTAGGGCATATTCCTTCACGAGGTAGGGGGGGGGGCCCCCCCGGGGGGGGGGGGGGGGGGGCGCCCCCACCCTCGTGAGCAGGGTGTGGGCCCCCTGGCCTTCATCTTTGGTGAGGATTTTTCTTTATTTATTTTAAGATGTTCCGTGTAGTTTCAGGACTTTTGGAGTTGCGCAGAATAGGTCTATAATATTTGCTCCTTTTCCAGCCCAGAATTCCAGCTGCCGGCATTCTCCCTCTTCATGTAAACCTTGTAAAATAAGAGAGAATAGCCATAAGTATTGTGACATAAAGTGAAATAACAGCCCATAATGCAATAAATATCGATATAAAAGCATGATGCAAAATGGACGTATCACTCGTTATTGGCCTGTTCATTAGCTCAACATCAACAACACCTTTCTTTATGGTCATCTCCAGGAGCGTGTTCTATGTCAGCAGCCCACTGGTTTTGTTGATCCCACTCGGCCTGATGATGTCTGCTTGCTCTCACGGTCTCTCTATGGTCTGAAGCAGGCGCCTCGTGCTTGGTATCACCGCATTGCAGCATTTCTCACTGCTCTTGGGTTTCGCAGCACCGCCTCGGACACGTTGCTCTTTGTGCTTCATCGAGCTGATCATGTCGCCATTCTTCTCTTGTATGTTGACGACATTGTCATCACCGCCTCTCGCGCGGACATACTTCGCGATATCATCGGTCGTCTTGGTTCTGAGTTTCGGCTGAAGGACTTGGGCGCCTTGCACTTCTTCCTCGGCATTAATGTGTGACGTGATGCCTTCGGATTTTTTCTCCATCAAGGACAGTATGTTCTTGATCTCCTGGATCGTGCTGGTATGACCGACTGCAAGCTTGCTGCCACCCCTGCCGAGGCTAAGCCGAAGCTTTCTGCCACTGCTGGGCAACCTGCTACCGATGTCGCTCTATACCGTAGTATTGTTGGTGCTCTTCAGTACCTCACGCTCACCAGACCAGACATTCAGTTTGCGGTCCAGCAAGTTTGCTTGCATACGCACTCGCCCCGTGACGTTCACTGGTCCTTGGTCAAGCGCATTCTTCGGTATATTCGTGGCACACCGACCTTTGGTCTTCGTCTTCGTGCTTCTACCTCCACCGAGCTGCTTGCTTACACTAATGCGGATTGGGCTGGCTGTCCCGACACTCGACGGTCCACATCGGGATATTGTGTCTTCTTCGGTGACTCTCTCATATCTTGGTCCTCCAAGCGGCAGCCCACCGTCTCCCGCTCGAGTGCCGAGGCCGAGTACCGTGCCGTCGCCAATGTTGTTGCCGAGACATGTTGGCTCCGTCAGTTACTTGGCGAACTTTGGGTTTCCATCCCGAAAGCCACGGTGGTTTACTGTGATAATGTTTCGGCCACCTATCTCACGGCCAACCCAGTGCAGCACAAGCGCACCAAGCATATTGAACTTGATGTTCACTTCGTCCGCGAGAAGGTACAGTTGGGTCAGCTTCGTGTTCTTCATGTACCAACCACCCAGCAGTTTGCCGACATTATGACCAAGGGGCTTCCAAACGCTGCATTCCAGGAGTTTCGTTCCAGTCTTTGCATCGCCGACGTCGATGCTTCGACTACGGGGGGGTGTTGAACGTGACATATCTTGTATTTCTAATCTTATCTTCTCTAGCCTTGTATAGCTAACTCCTAGAGATATGGTAGGATTAATTACCTTGTCACGCAAGACATCATGTGTATATAATGTAACCTACTCCATGGAATACAATGAGTTGCACTAAATATCCTCTCTACAAGGAGAAAGGGAAAAAAGCAAATCTAGCTAATCGATGGGCTTCAAAGTTTGAGCTCTAGGCTCAAAATTAAGCACACAGTGACTAAAAGCTTTACTGTACTCGTTGATCTCTCTAATAACAGCACCATAATTGCCTCCTGCACCTTGGTTAACATGGTTGACCATTTTTTTTCTGAGGGATGATTAACCTTTTTTTTAGGTGAACTAGGGATTTATATTCAACAATCACAGAAGGAATACAAATAATGTCTGATGGGTTTCCTAGCCACAGGTGGCGCCCAGCAGGGAGTGACGAAGCCGCCTTTGCCAAGGCATGTGCTTCAAAGTTTGCCTCCCTGTTTTCAAACCGAAAAGTAATGCTAACAAAATCTGTAGCTCTATCTCTAATTTCATTCAAAACTAAAGCATAAGAAGAAGAACTCGAAGCTCCGTTGATGTCTTGTATAACCTGGATACAATCAGACTTGATGTTACGGGCTTGATAGGCCCTATTTTTGTTAATTCGGGCTGGACCTGGATGGGCCTTGGTTTACTGCACCGTCGGCTCTGCTTCACTACATCGGCCTTGGTTGCCATTCTTTGATAGCTCGATCCTTTTCTTACCGAAACCCTAAACGGAAGGACGGCGAGGCGCTGCCGCCGCCGGACAGGATGGAAGGCGAGGCGCGGCGGCCGCCGGCGTGCGTATCCAAGGTGCTCGACGACGACAACCTCCTGACGGAGATCATCGTCCGCGTCGGCTTCCCCACCACCCTCGTCCGCGCTGCCTGCGTCTGCAAGCGCTGGCTCAGCCACGCCTCCGACCGCGCCTTCCTCTGCCGTTTCCGCGAGCTCCACCCGCCCACACTCCTCGGCTTCTACATCGTAGAGTGGGGGTATCCGGCCGCCGCACGCTTCTTCCCAATACTGCCTCAGCCCCCGGAGCTCGCTGCCGTCGTCCACCGCGCAAACTTCAGCGAGGGGCCACCCTTCTCCAAAAAAGAAGGGGATACCATGGTGGGCTGCTCGAACGGCAGCGTCTTCACCCGCCGCCTAAACTTCACCAGCTGCGGAAACTTCGACCTGGACACCTACGAGCTCGTATTCGCAGTGCACAGCCCGCTGTGCTATGAGGGAGGGTATGGCCGTCCTCCCAGGATTACATCTCAGAATGCCCTCCTTGTACAGTTGGGCACAACTCTTCTCCAAAGAAGACGGGGACGGGTCGTCCTACTTTTACGTCACGGTGGAGGCCCTGGATACCATGGTACCTATGTTAAATGTCTATATGTTGGGAAATGGTGATGATGCCTGGCACAAACATCTCACCTTGGCGTCAGACCTCCTCTGGCGTCCATCTAGTCCCAAAGGCGTGCTCGTTGACAACAAAATCTATGTCGCGGCCTACAATGCAATTCTTGTCCTGGATTTGACATCCTCAATCTTATCGACAATTCAGCTGCCACACGGGGTGGGTTTTGGCGGCGCCACCGTGTTGTCACGGGCCGATGATGGTTCTGTTTTATATCTCATCCATATCAAGGAACTTCAACTTCAAATCTGGCTCCATAATGGGGATAACTGGCTGCTGGTGGACACCATTTGCTTGAGTGAAATGTGCACTAATTTTCCTGAGGATGAGCTTACTACTTGTATCCGGATAAACCATGTGGGGGACTATAATGAGTATGTATTCTTGAAGATGGATCAATATGCACTCTACTTGGATGTCAAGTGCAGGACGCTGTGTAAAGTGTGCGAGATGACAGCAGATGAGTATCAATTGGGTGATATCTATCCTTTTATGATGAGCTGGCCTCCCATTTTCCCTACTCTCAGTCCTGCAAGGTTTGCCTTTTCCCCTTTTAGTGATCTATATAGTCTACTTGTAGAGTTTACATAGTTCTGCAATGTGCATCATGCATCTCACTGTTTAGTATAGTTGTGTACTGGTGTTACATATGTGATTGATTCTTTAGATCAAACAATACTAGTCAGCCACATTATAGTATTCTTGTCGTAGGGTAATTTAAATCACTTCTGTATTGTTTCCTTAGGCCTTTTTAGCAATACTAGTTAAGTGCCATTAGTGAATGCTTGACGTAAGATGGCTGGAAATCACCTCTGTATTGATTTACTAGGACATTTAAGAATACTAGAGGCGGCATTAGTGAATGATTGATGTAAGATGATTTGATTTCGCTTGTGTACCAAGGAATATTGCAAGGTGTCTACCTGTGGTCATAGTAGGTACCCTTGGGTGTGGTTGTCGGTGTGTAATGGGTTCGTTGCAAATGATGTTGTGGATAGGTAAGAGAAAAAAGAGAAGTAGGAGTTATGGATGGATGCAGGTCTGTTTCTTAGTCGCTATAAGATTACAGAAATCTTCCTTTAGATATGTTACCATGGTGGACCTCTAATGGACTTTTATGTACCTGATGCTACTCGGATGGCTAAATACATATAAATCCAACTATCACCCATATATTGTCACTCTTAATAGGTTTCAGCAAAGCTAGTAATATTTCAATGGGCTCAGTATTAGTTGCAAAACTACACATGATTTGTGATGGTTGTTGTCGTTTGCTAGACGTATACTGGAATATCAGACTATGGCAAACTACTATGGAATAATTGATTCTGTTGAACCTTGTGCTGCCACCAGAAGCCATGCTTCCTGAACTTGGGTCTTCCCTTTACTGAACTATGAGTGCAGAATTGCAAATTGGACCTACAAAAGTATAAAACATCATGTATAAGAGAATTTGGAGCTGAAAGACGCCTAGCGTTGTTAAATTGTTATCATGTTGACCATCTATGTTTTCTTGCACAGAAATAGTCAGGAACCCATCAAGCCTTGAATTTTAGCTTCATATTTCTTAAATATAATCATGGTGTAATTTTCTACAACCTACTCCCTCCGTCCGGTAAAAAGTGTACATATAGAAATTTTAGAACAAATTATGGAGTGGAGTAAAAAATACATTGGAAAGGTGCAAACCACCATGTCTCTCTTTAATTATCCAACCACCAATGACCTAAGTGCATGTAAAAATTAAGAAGACCATGTGTAGAATGCTATTGGTCTTGATTACCGTGTGATGCGAGAGAAACATATTTTTTCTACTTTAATGTGCATTGGGAAGATATATGTACACTCTTTTGTGGTCAAATTTTAAACCCAAACGTACACTCTTCACCGGACGGAGGGAGTACTTCTCAACTGTTAACCACAAACTATGTATGGGATTGCTAATACTTGCTTCTTTTCCGAATGTTGCCTAGTGGATTGTATCTTCTTTTTCTCAGACACAAGTGGTAGATTTTACGCCGGTTCTCTCTAGATTCTTCATTAATTGTGATTCAGATACATCGCAGTGAAAATTTCCTTTTATATGACATTCTAGTCCAAGGCATTTAACCTGTGCTGCTGTAACTTTTGGAAATAAAAACTAAATTGCTTGACCAAATTCACCGCTTTAATTTTCTAGGCGCACTAAACATTTTACTATCGTCGGACTAGCCACTCATCTTGTTGGCCCATCTTATAATTTTGATGCTTAAAGTTAAAGTGGCAAACTGAATACATCCTGATGCCTAATTTCCTCTATCTGGTTCCTTGCTCTGTTTTCTCCGAAACAGGGATGCCACTTGAAGAACGAGGATATGAGGAAAGCTTTTGGATGAGTTGTGACAAGGGTGCCACCAACCAAGAGCACAGGGCTCCATTTCTGCGGTAGCAGTTCTAACCGTGTTCATTTTAACCATCAGTGGATTGATTAGGATGGTATGTAACTTGAGCAGCTACTCCTGTCATGTGGCGTCAGTAGGTTAGTATGCATCAGTAGTGTTAGTGTGTAACTCTCTCGCCTCGTTTGTTTGTGTTGTTGTCCACTCCAGCTTGCTACTTGTGAAAAGTGTCTTATTTTGTATGTTGAGTAGCTATATAATCTGATCTAGTACTTCTGTTGCAATCTTGCGTGCTTCCACTGCTTGCATTTGGACAAGCGCCTTATTGTTCGCCATTGCAGAATCGGTTTCAGTTAGAGATGTGTAGCTAGCTCTGATGTAACAGTGAAAGAAATATCCGTTGAAGCCACAGTCTGTCTAATCTACATGGCACATGTGCTGGTTCACTAAGAAATAATTACTTTGTTGTACTTGTAGAGGGATGAACCTACAGCACTAGCCAGTAGGGTCAGGTGAATTCATCAGGTAAGAGTGGCAGATTTGCAGAATTCTCGAAACACAAATCCTAGAGAGACGTGACCTATAATCTGAGCCAGAAGCACAATGGTAGAGATATGACCACCATCCTCCCAGGATTAAGCCTCACAATCGAGGAATCCCGTCACTCCACCACTTGGACACGGCTCTTCTCCAAAGCACAAGGGGATGGCTTGTCCCACTTTTTTCTCGTCGTGGAGATCATAAGCAAACCTGTGCATGTGTACACGTTGCAAAATGGTGATAGTGCCTGGCGCAAACATCTTACCTTGGCCGACTGCGACCTGCATCCAGGACTTGGTGCGAGAGCTGTGCTGTCTGACAACAAAATCTATGCGGTGAGCTCCATCAAAGACATTCTTGTCGTGGATTTGAAGGCCTCAATCTCATCGACAATTCCACTACCAGAAAAACTGGGGTTGCCGACGGCCCACGTCGGCATCTATGGACCTATGCCGACAGCCAAGGATAGGCCGTAGGCGTAGAATAGCCGTCGGCATACATCCATCTATGCCGATGGGGCCGTCAGCATAGACGAGGCCGTCGGGACCGCCCGAGATACGCATACGGGGCCCGTCGGCATAGGACAGGCCCTCGGCATAGCCTGGGCCCCCCTGCCAGGTCAGCGCTGACCATTTGACGGCGTTGACCCTACGCCGACGGGCGGTAACGGCGGCCGTCGGCATATCTGTGGCAGAGGTATGCCTACGGCATAGCCGTCGGCATAGGCCCCTCTGCCACGTCATCGATCCGTGTGCCGCGCCACGTCATCGATCCGTGGGATAACCTCCGTGTGTGCACAGATATGCCGACGGCCTTGCCGTCGGCATATGTGTATTTTACTTTATTTTTTATTTTTACTTTGTTTTGTTATTTTTACTTTATTTTAGTTTTTGTTTTTGCATAAGATAATTATGCCTTATCTAAAAAAACATACCCGATGGTATATCGATTGCCCCCCGTTACGAACGTCGCTATCGCCATGTCACGGAGGGGGGAAACGGTCGACACGGAAGGAATTCTGGTTGGTGGGGGATTCGGGGTGTAGCTATGTCACCGAAACATCGCACGGGTCCCGATGCATATGTGAAAGTGTTCATGCATGCGTAGACGCCCGTCTTGGGGTCCGGGGTGTGCCCCCCCCTCACGGACGGCGCTGCCGCGGCACCTGGAGGGGGGAAACGGACGCGTCGGGTCTACACGGAGGGGATCTTGCTGTGGGTCTGGCCGGATGTTGCTCCAAAGTGTTCCTATGGGCTGACCTAACACAACCGGGTGGGGAGGTCCACTAGGTCAAAGCCCGTCCGTGCAAAGTCAAAGGGCTAGATCCCGTGGTCAAACGCTACAGGGTTAGGCGGGACGGGGGCACTGGGGGGTAGCAATGCCACGAGCGTCGCACCAGGCCCTTATACATGCGGGGTGGTGTGGTGGCATGTCCGAAGAGGCGGGACGCGTCTCCGGGGCGTGCCCCCCCCCTCACGGACGGCGATGACACGGTAGTACACGTTCTACGGTAACGATGCGGCGTCAATATTACTAAATACTCGGAACGCGATAAAATCATGAGTTTTTTTGCACGACGTGGGCACATGTGCTATAGGAACGATGGTATTTCTTCATAATTTTTTGGTGATGGAGAAGTATCCGAAAAATTCCCTCTACGCGGGCCCTTCGCGCGTCTACGGCTGTGGCCGGCGGCCTCCGGGGGCTAGCATGCCGCCAAATCTTGCGTAGGCGGCCTCTCACAAGTCTGGAAGTGTTGTGGCGGTTCCAAACGCCCGGCACGCGTGTCCGGGTGTGCCCCCCCTCACGGACGGCGCCGCCGCCGGCACCTGGAGGGGGGAAACGGACGCGGCGGGTCTACTCGGAGGGGATCTTGCTGTGGGTCTGGCCCGGATGTTGCTCCAAAGTGTTCTTATGGGCTGACCTAACACAACCGGGTGGGGAGGTCCACTGGTCAAAGCCCGTTCGTGTAAAGTCAAAGGGCTAGATCCCGTGGTCAAACGCTACAGGGTTAGGCGGGACGGGGCACTGGGGGGTGGCAATGCCACCGGAGCGTCGCACCGGGCCCTCATACATGCGGGATGGTGTGGTGGCATGTCCGAAGAGGCGGGACGCGTCTCCGGGGCGTGGCCCCCCCTCACGGACGGCGATGACACGGTAGTAGACGTTCTGCGGTAACGATGCGGCGTCAATATTACTAAATACTCGGAGCGCGATAAAATCATGAGTTTTTTTGCACGACGTGGGCACATGTGCTATAGGAACGATGGAAATTTTTCATAATTTTTGGTGATGGAGAAGTATCCGAAAAATTCCCTCTCCGCGGATTGCCCTTCGCGCGTCTACGGCTGTGGCCGGCGGCCTCCGGGGCTAGCATGCCGCCAAATCTTGCGTAGGCGGCCTCTCACAACTCTGTAAGTGTTGTGGCGGTTGCAAACGCCCGGCACGCGTGTCCGGGGTGTGCCCCCTCACGAACGGCGCCGCCGCCAGCACCTGGAAGGGGGAAACGGACGCGTCGGGTCTACACGGAGGGGATCTTGCTGTGGGTCTGGCCCGGATGTTGCTCCAAAGTGTTCCTATGGGCTGACCTAACACAACCGAGTGGGGAGGTCCACTGGTCAAAGCCCGTTCGTGCAAAGTCAAAGGGCTAGATCCCGTGGTCAAATGCTACAGGGTTAGGCGGGACGGAGGCACTGGGGGGTAGCAATGCCACCGGAGCGTCGCACCGGGCCCTCATACATGCGGCGTGGTGTGGTGGCATGTCCGAAGAGGCGGGACGCGTCTCCGAGGCGTGGCCCCCCCTCACGTACGGCGATGACATGGTAGTAGACGTTCTGCGGTAACGATGCGGCGTCAATATTAATAATACTCGGAGCGCGATAAAATCATGAGTTTTTTTGCACGACGTGGGCACATGTGCTATAGGAACGATGGTATTTTTTCATAATTTTTGGTGATGGAGAAGTATCCGAAAAATTCCCTCTACGCGGATTGCCCTTCGCACATCTACGGCTTTGCCGGCGGCCTCCGGGGGCTAGCACGCCGCCAAATCTTGCGTAGGCGGCCTCTCACAAGTCTGGAATTGTTATGGCGGTTGCAAACGCCCGGCACGCGTGTCCGGGGTGTGCCCCCCTCACGGACGGCGCCGCCGCCGGCACCTGGAGGGGGGAAACGGACGCGTCGGGTCTACCCGGAGGGGATCTTGCTGTGGGTCTGGCCCGGATGTTGCTCCAAAGTGTTCCTATGGGCTGACCTAGCACAACCGGGTGGGAGGTCCACTGGTCAAAGCCCGTCCATGCAAAGTCAAAGGGCTAGATCCCGTGGTCAAACGCAACAGGGTTAGGCGGGACGGAGGCACTGGGGGTAGCAATGCCACCGGAGCTTCGCACCGGGCCCTCATACATGCGGGGTGGTGTGGTGGCATGTCCGAAGAGGCGGGACGCGTCTCCGGGGCGTGGCCCCCCCTCACGGACGGCGATGACACGGTAGTAGACGTTCTGCGGTAACGATGCGGCGTCAATATTAATAATACTCGGAGCGTGATAAAATCATGAGTTTTTTTGCATGACGTGGGCACATGTGCTATAGGAACGATGGTATTTTTTCATAATATTTGGTGATGGAGAAGAATCCAAAAAATTCCCTCTACGCGGATTACCCTTCGCGCGTCTACGGCTGTGGCCGGCGGCCTCCGGGGGCTAGCATGCCGCCAAATCTTGCGTAGGCGGCCTCTCACAAGTCTGGAAGTGTTGTGGCAGTTGCAAACGCCTGGCACGCGTGTCCGGGGTGTGCCCCCCTCACGGACTGCGTCGCCGCCGGCACCTAGAGGGGGGAAACGGACGCGTCGGGTCTACACAGAGGGGATCTTGCTGTGGGTCTGGCCCGGATGTTGCTCCAAAGTGTTCCTATGGGCTTACCTAACACAACCGGGTGGGGAGGTCCACTGGTCAAAGCCCGTCTGTGCAATGTCAAAGGGCTAGATCCCATGGTCAAACGCTAGAGGGTTAGGCTGGACAGACGCACTGGGGGTAGCAATGCCACCGGAGCATCGCACCGGGCCCTCATACATGCGGGGTGGTGTGGTGGCATGTCCGAAGAGGCGGGACGCGTCTCCGGGACGTGGCCCCCCCTCACGGACGGCGATGACATGGTAGTACACGTTCTGCGGTAATGATGCGGCGTCAATATTAATAATACTCGAAAGCGATAAAATCATTAGTTTTTTTGCACGACGTGGGCACATGTGCTATAGGAACGATGGTATTTTTTCATAATTTTTGGTGATGGAGAAGTATCCGAAAAATTCCCTCTACGAGGATTGCCCTTCGCGCGTCTACGGCTGTGGCCGGCGGCCTCCGGGGGCTAGCATGTCGCCAAATCTTGCGTAGGCGGCCTCTCACAAGTCTGGAAGTGTTGTGGCGGTTGCAAACGCCCGGCACGCGTGTCCGGGGTGTGCCCCCCTCACGGAAGCGCCGCCGCCGGCACCTGGAGGGGGGAAACAGACGCGTCGGGTCTACACGGAGGGGATCTTGCTGTGGGTCTGGCTCGGATGTTGCTCCAAAGTGTTCCTATGGGCTGACCTAACACAACTGGCTAGGGAGGTCCACTGGTCAAAGCCCGTCCGTGCAAAGTCAAAGGGCTAGATCCCGTGGTCAAACGCTAAAGGGTTAGGCGGGACGGAGGCACTGGGGGTAGCAATGCCACCGGAGCATCGCACCGGGCCCTCATACATGCGGGGTGGTGTGGTGGCATGTCCGAAGAGGCAGGACGCGTCTCCGGGGCGTGGCCCCCCCTCACGGATGGCGATGACACGGTAGTAGACGTTCTGCGGTAACGATGCGGCGTCATTATTACTAAATACTCAGAGCGCGATAAAATCATGAGTTTTTTTGCACAACGTGGGCACATGTGCTATAGGAATGATGGTATTTTTTCATAACTTTTGGTGATGGAGAAGTATACGAAAAATTCCCACTACGCGGATTGCCCTTCGCGCGCCTACGGTTGTAGCCGGCGGCCTCCGGGGGCTAGCATGCCGCCAAATCTTGCGTAGGCGGCCTCTCAAAAGTCTGGAAGTGTTGTGGTGGTTGCAAACGCCCGGCACGCGTGTCCGGGGTGTGCCCCCCCCCCCCTCACGGACGGCGGCGCTATCGGCACCTGGAGGGGGGAAACGGACGCGTCGGGTCTACACGGAGGGGATCTTGCTGTGGGTCTGGCCCGGATGTTGCTCCAAAGTTTTCCTATGGGCTGACCTAACACAACTGGGTGGGGAGGTCCACTGGTCAAAGCCCATCCGTGCAAAGTCAAAGGGCTAGATCCCGTGGTCAAACGCTACAGGGTTAGGCGGGACGGGGGCACTGGGGGTAGCAATGCCACCGTAGTGTCGCACCAGGCCCTCATACATGCGGGGTTGTGTGGTGGCATGTCCGAAGAGGCGGGACGCATCTCCGGGGCGTGGCCCCCCTCACGGACGGCGATGACACGGTAGTAGACGTTCTGCGGTAACGATGCGGCTTCAATATTACTAAATACTCGGTGCGCGATAAAATCATGAGTTTTTTTGCACGACGTGGGCACATGTGCTATAGGAACGATGGTATTTTTTCATAATTTTTGGTGATGGAGAAGTATCCGAAAAATTCCCTCTACGCGGATTGCCCTTCGCGAGTCTACAGCTGTGGCCGGCGGCCTCCGGGGGCTAGCATGCCGCCAAATCTTGCGTAGGCGGCCTCTCACATGTCTGGAAAGTGTTGTGGTGGTTGCAAACGCCCGGCACGCGTGTCCGGGGTGTGCCCCCCTCACGAACGGCGCCGCCGCCGGCACCTGGAGGGGGGAAACGGATGCGTCGGGTCTACACGGAGGGGATCTTGCTGTGGGTCTGGCCCAGATGTTGCTCCAAAGTGTTCCTATGGGCTGACCTAACACAACCGAGTGGGGAGGTCCACTGGTCAAAGCCCGTCCGTGCAAAGTCAAAGGGCTAGATCCCGTGGTCAAACGCTACAGGGTTAGGCGGGACGGGGCACTGGGGGGTAGCAATGCCACCGTAGTGTCGCACCAGGCCCTCATACATGCGGGGTGGTGTGGTGGCATGTCCGAAGAGGCGGGACGCGTCTCCGGGGCGTGGCCCCCCCTCACGGATGGCGATGACACGGTAGTAGATGTTCTGCGGTAACGATGCGACGTCAATATTACTAAATACTCGGAGCGCGATAAAATCATGAGTTTTTTTGCACGACGTGGGCACATGTGCTATAGGAACGATGGTAATTTTTCATAATTTTTGGTGATGGAGAAGTATCCGAAAAATTCCCTCTACGCGGATTGCCCTTCGCGCGTCTACGGCTGTGGCCGGCGGCCTCCGGGGGCTAGCATGCCGCCAAATCTTGCGTAGGCGGCCTCTCACAAGTCTGGAAGTGTTGTGGTGGTTGCAAACGCCCGGCACGCGTGTCCGGGGTGTGCCCCCCTCACGAACGGCGCCGCCGCAGGCTCCTGGAGGGGGGAAACGGACGCGTCGGGTCTACACGGAGGGGATCTTGCTGTGGGTCTGGCCCGGATGGTGCCCCAAAGTGTTCCTATGGGCTGACCTAACACAACCGAGTGGGGAGGTCCACTGGTCAAAGCCCGTCCGTGCAAAGTCAAAGGGCTAGATCCCGTGGTCAAACGCTAAAGGGTTAGGCGGGACGGGGGCACTGGGGTAGCAATGCCACCGGAGCGTCACACCGGGCCCTCATACATGCGGGGTGGTGTGGTGGCATGTCCGAAGAGGCGGGACGCGTCTCCGGGGCGTGGCCCCCCCTCACGGATGGCGATGACACGGTAGTAGATGTTCTACGGTAACGATGCGGCGTCAATATTACTAAATACTCGGAGCGCGATAAAATCATGAGTTTTTTTGCACGACGTGGGCACATGTGCTATAGGAACGATGGTAATTTTTCATAATTTTTGGTGATGGAGAAGTATCCGAAAAATTCCCTCTACGCGGATTGCCCTTCCCGTGTCTACGGCTGTGGCCGGCAGCCTCCGGGGGCTAGCATGCCACCAAATCTTGCGTAGGCGGCCTCTCACAAGTCTGTAAGTGTTGTGGCGGTTGCAAACGCCCGGCACGCGTGTCCGGGGTGTGCTCCCCCTCACGGACGGCGCCGCTTCCGGCACCTGGAGGGGGGAAATGGACTCGTTGGGTCTACACGGAGTGGATCTTGCTGTGGGTCTGGCCCGGATGTCGCTCCAAAGTGTTCCTATGGGCTGACCTTACACAACCGGGTGGGGCGGTCCACTGGTCAAAGCTCGTCCGTGCAAAGTCAAAGGGCTAGATCCCGTGGTCAAACGCTACAGGGTTAGGCGGGACGGGGGCACTGGGGGTAGCAATGCCACCGAAGCGTCGCACCGGGCCCTCATACATGCGGGGTGGTGTGGTGGCATGTCCGAAGAGGCGGGACGCGTCTCCGGGGCGTGCCCCCCCCCCCTCACGGACGGCGATGACATGGTAGTAGACGTTCTGCGGTAACGATGCGGCGTCAATATTAATAATACTCGGAGCGCGATAAAATCATGAGTTTTTTTGCACGACGTGGGCACATGTGCTATAGGAACGATGGTATTTTTTCATAATTTTTGGTGATGGAGAAGTTTCCGAAAAATTCCCTCTACGCGGATTGCCCTTCGCGCGTCTACGGCTGTGGCTGGCGGCCTCCGGGGGCTAGCATGCCGCCAAATCTTGCGTAGGCAGCCTCTCACAAGTCTGGAAGTGTTGTGGCGGTTGCAAACGCCCGGCACGCGTGTCCGGGGTGTGCCCCCCTCACGGACGGCGCAGCCGCCGGCACCTGGAGGGGGGAAATGAACGCGTCGGGTCTACACGGAGGGGATCTTGCTGTGGGTCTGGCCCGGATGTTGCTCCAAAGTGTTCCTATGGGCTGACCTAACACAACCGGGTGGGGAGGTCCACTGGTCAAAGCCCGTCCGTGCAAAGTCAAAGGGCTAGATCCCGTGGCCAAACGCTACAGGGTTAGGCGGGACGGAGGCACTGGGGGGTGCAATGCCACCGGAGCATCGCACCGGGCCCTCATACATGCGGGGTGGTGTGGTGGCATGTCCGAAGAGGCGGGACGCGTCTCCGGGGCGTGGCCCCCCCTCACGGACGGCGATGACACGGTAGTAGACGTTCTGCAGCAACGATGCGGCGTCAATATTAATAATACTCGGAGCGCGATAAAATCATGAGTTTTTTTTGCTCGACGTGGGCACATGTGCTATAGGAACGATGGTATTTTTTCATAATTTTTGGTGATGGAGAAGTATCCGAAAAATTCCCTCTACGCGGATTGCCCTTCGCGCGTCTACGGCTGTGACCGGCGGCCTCCGGGGGCTAGCATGCCGCCAAATCTTGCGTAGGCGGCCTCTCACAAGTCTGGAAGTGTTGTGGCGGTTGCAAACGCCCGGCCCGCGTGTCCGGGGTGTGCCCCCC
>NC_053024.1:706684048-706722341 GCF_003073215.2 Triticum urartu | reverse complement strand
TTCCTTAGCCGTGTGCGGCGCCCCCAGCCACCATAGTCCTCGATAATACTGTAGCGGAGTTTAGGCGAAGCCCTGCTGCTGTAGTACATCAAGATCGTCACCACGCCGTCGTGCTGACGGAACTCTTCCCCGACACTTTGCTGGATCGGAGTCCGGGGATCGTCATCGAGCTGAACGTGTGCTCGAACTCGGAGGTGCCGTAGTTTCGGTGCTTGATCGGTTGGATCGTGAAGACGTACGACTACTTCCTCTACGTTGTGTCAACGCTTCCGCAGTCGGTCTGCGCGGGTACGTAGACAACACTCTCCCCTCTCGTTGCTATGCATCACATGATCTTGCGTGTGCGTAGGAATTTTTTTGAAATTACTGCGAAACCCAACAGTGCCATCCGAGCCTAGGTTATTTATGTTGATGTTATATGCACGAGTAGAACACAAGTGAGTTGTGGGCGATATAAGTCATACTGCCTACCAGCATGTCATACTTTGGTTCGGCGGTGTTGTTGGACGAGACGATCCGGACCAACATTACGCGTACACTTACGCGAGACCGGTTCCCCCGACGTGCTTTGCACATAGGTGGCTTGTGGGCGACTGTCTCTCCAACTTTAGTTGAACCAAGTATGGCTACGCCCGGTCCTTGTGAAGGTTAAAACGGAATCTATTTGACAAACTATCGTTGTGGTTTTGATGCGTAGGTGAGATTGGTTCTTGCTTAAGCCCGTAGCAGCCACGTAAAACTTGCAACAACAAAGTAGAGGACGTCTAACTTGTTTTTGCAGGGCATGTTGTGATGTGATATGGTCAAGACATGATGCTGAATTTTATTGTATGAGATGATCATGTTTTGTAACCGAGTTATCGGCAACTGGCAGGAGCCTTATGGTTGTCGTTTTATTGTATGCAATGAAATCGCGATGTAATGCTTTACTTTATTACTAAGCGGTAGTGATAGTCGTGGAAGCACAAGCTTGGCGAGACAACAATGATGCTACGATGGAGATCAAGGTGTCACGCCGGTGACGATGGTGATCACGACGGTGCTTCGGAGATGGAGATCACAAGCACAAGATGATGATGGCCATATCATATCACTTATATTGATTGCATGTGATGTTTATCCTTTTATGCATCTTATCTTGCTTTGATTGACGGTAGCATTATAAGATGATCTCTCACTAAATTATCAAGAAGTGTTCTCCCTGAGTATGCACCGTTGCGAAAGTTCTTCGTGCTGAGACACCACGTGATGATCGGGTGTGATAGGTTCTACGTTCAAATACAACGGGTGCAAAACAGTTGCGCACGCGGAATAGTCAGGTTATACTTGACGAGCCAAGCATATACAGATATGGCCTCGGAACACGGAGACCGAAAGGTCGAGCGTGAATCATATGGTAGATATGATCAACATAACGATGTTCACCATTGAAAACTACTCCATCTCACGTGATGATCGGTTATGGTTTAGTTGATTTGGATCACGTGATCACTTACAGGATTAGAGGGATGTCTATCTAAGTGGGAGTTCTTTAATTAATTTGATTAACTGAACTTAAATTTATCATGAAACTTAGTACCTGATTAGTATCTTGCTTGTTTATGTTTGATTGTAGATAGATGGCTCGTGCTGTTATTCCGTTGAATTTTAATGCGTTCCTTGAGAAAGCAAAGTTGAAAGATGATGGTAGCAATTACACGGACTGGGTCCGTAACCTGAGGATTATCCTCATTGCTGCACACAATAATTACGTCCTGGAAGCACCGCTGGGTGCCAGGCCTGCTGCAGGAGCAATGCCGGATGTTATGAACATTTGGCAGAGCAAAGCTGATGACTACTCGATAGTTCAATGTGCCATGCTTTACGGCTTAGAATCGGGACTTCAACGACGTTTTGAACGTCATGGAGCATATGAGATGTTCCAGGAGTTGAAGTTAATATTTCAAGCAAATGCCCGGATTGAGAGATATGAAGTCTCCAATAAGTTCTATAGCTGCAAGATGGAGGAGAACAGTTCTGTCAGTGAGCATATACTCAAAATGTTTGGGTATAATAATCACTTGATTCAATTGGGAGTTAATCTTCCAGATGATTGCGTCATTGACAGAATTTTTCAATCACTGCCACCAAGCTACAAGAGCTTCGTGATGAACTATAATATGCAAGGGATGAACAAGACTATTCCCGAGCTCTTCGCAATGCTGAAAGCTGCGGAGGTAGAAATCAAGAAGGAGCATCAAGTGTTGATGGTCAACAAGACCACTAGTTTCAAGAAAAAGGGCAAAGGGAAGAAGAAGAAGGAGAACTTCAAAAAGAACGGCAAGCAAGTTGCTACTCAAGAGAAGAAACCCAAACCTGGACCTAAGCCTGAAACTGAGTGCTTCTATTGCAAGCAGACTGGTCACTGGAAGCAGAACTGCCCCAAGTATTTGGCGGATAAGAAGGATGGCATGGTGAACAAAGATATATGTGATATACATGTTATTGATGTGTACCTTACTAATGCTCGCAGTAGCACCTGGGTATTTGATACTGGTTCTGTTGCTAATATTTGCAACTCGAAATAGGGACTACGGATCAAGCGAAGATTGGTTAAGGACGAGGTGACGATGCGCGTGGGAAATGGTTCCAAAGTCGATGTGATCGCAGTCGGCACGCTACCTCTACATCTACCTTCGGGATTAGTATTAGACCTATATAATTGTTATTTGGTGCCAGCGTTAAGCATGAACATTATATCTGGATCTTGTTTGATGCGAGACGGTTATTCATTTAAATCAGAGAATAATGGTTGTTCTATTTATATGAGTAATATCTTTTATGGTCATGCACCCTTGAAGAGTGGTCTATTCTTGTTGAATCTCGATAGTAGTAACACACATATTCATAATGTTGAAGCCAAAAGATGCAGAGTTGATAATGAGAGTGCAACTTATTTGTGGCACTGCCGTTTAGGTCATATCGGTGTAAAGCGCATGAAGAAACTCCATTCTGATGGAATTTTGGAACCACTTGATTATGAATCACTAGGTACTTATGGGCAAGATGACCAAAACACCGTTCTCCGGTACTATGGAGAGAGCAACAGATTTGTTGGAAATCATACATACAGATGTATGTGGTCCGATGAATATTGAGGCTCGTGGCGGATATCGTTATTTTCTCACCTTCACAGATGATTTAAGCAGATATGGGTATATCTACTTAATGAAACATAAGTCTGAAACATTTGAAAAGTTCAAGGAATTTCAGAGTGAAGTTGAAAATCATCGTAACAAGAAAATAAAGTTTCTACGATCTGATCGTGGAGGAGAATATTTGAGTTACGAGTTTGGTGTACATCTGAAAAATTGTGGAATAGTTTCGCAACTCACGCCACCCGGAACACCACAGCGTAATGGTGTGTCTGAATGTCGTAATCGTACTTTACTAGATATGGTGCGATCTATGATGTCTCTTACTGATTTACCGCTATCGTTTTGGGGATACGCTCTAGAGACGGCCGCATTCACGTTAAATAGGGCACCATCAAAATCCGTTGAGACGACGCCTTATGAACTATGGTTTGGCAAGAAACCAAAGTTGTCGTTTCTGAAAGTTTGGGGCTGCGATGCTTATGTGAAAAAGCTTCAACCTGATAAGCTCGAACCCAAATCGGAGAAATGTGTCTTCACAGGATATCCAAAGGAAACTATTGGATACACCTTCTATCACAAATCCGAAGGCAAGAATTTTGTCGCTAAATTCGGAAACTTTCTAGAGAAGGAGTTTCTCTCGAAAGAAGTGAGTGGGAGGAAAGTAGAACTTGACGAGGTAACTGTACCTGCTCCCTTATTGGAAAATAGTACATCACAGAAAACTGTTTCTGTGACACCTACACCAGTTAGTGAGGAAGTCAATGATAATGATCATGAAACTTTAGAACAAGATACTACTGAACCTCATAGATCAACAAGAGTAAGATCCGCGCCAGAGTGGTACGGTAATCCTGTTCTGGAAGTCATGCTACTAGATCATGATGAACCTACGAACTATGAAGAAGCGATGGTGAGCCCAGATTCTGCAAAATGGCTTGAAGCCATGAAATCTGAGATGGGATCCATGTATGAGAACAAAGTATGGACTTTGGTTGACTTGCCCGATGATCGGCAAGCAATTGAGAATAAATGGATTTTCAAGAAGAAGACTGACGCTGACGGTAATATTACTGTCTACAAAGCTCGACTTGTCGCAAAAGGTTTTCGGCAAGTTCAAGGGGTTGACTACGATGAGACCTTCTCACCCGTAGCGATGCTTAAGTCTGTCCGAATCATGTTAGCAATTGCCGCATTTTATGATTATGAAATTTGGCAAATGGATGTCAAAAATTCATTCCTGAATGGATTTCTGGAAGAAGAGTTGTATATGATGCAACCAGAAGGTTTTGTCGATCCAAAGGGAGCTAACAAAGTGTGCAAGCTCCAGCGATCCATTTATGGACTGGTGCAAGCCTCTCGGAGTTGGAATAAACGCTTTGATAGTGTGATCAAAGCATTTGGTTTTATACAGACTTTCGGTGAAGTCTGTATTTACAAGAAAGTGAGTGGGAGCTCTGTAGCATTTCTGATATTATATGTGGATGACATATTCTGATTGGAAATGATATAGAATTTCTGGATAGCATAAAGGGATACTTGAATACGAGTTTTTCAATGAAAGACCTCGGTGAAGCTGCTTACATATTAGGCATAAAGATCTGTAGAGATAGATCAAAACGCTTAATTGGACTTTCACAAAGCACATACCTTGACAAGATTTTGAAGAAGTTCAAAATGGATCAAGCAAAGAAAGGATTCTTGCCTGTGTTACAAGGTGTGAAATTGAGTAAGACTCAATGCCCGACCACTGCAGAAGATAGAGAGAATATGAAAGATGTTCCCTATGCATCAGCGATAGGATCTATCATGTATGCAATGCTGTGTACTAGACCTGATGTGTGCCTTGCTATAAGTCTAGCAGGGAGGTACCAAAGTAATCCAGGAGTGGATCACTGGACAGCGGTCAAGAACATCCTGAAATACCTGAAAAGGACTAAGGATATGTTTCTCGTATATGGAGGTGACAAAGAGCTCATCGTAAATGGTTACGTTGATGCAAGCTTTGACACTGATCCGAACGATTCTAAATCGCAAACCGGATACGTGTTTACATTAAACGGTGGAGTTGTCAGTTGGTGCAGTTCTAAACAAAGCGTTGTAGCGGGATCTACATGTGAAGCGGAGTACATAGCTGCTTCGGAAGCAGCGAACGAAGGAGTTTGGATGAAGGAGTTCATATCCGATCTAGGTGTCATACCTAGTGCATCGGGTCCAATGAAAATCTTTTGTGACAATACTGGTGCAATTGCCTTGGCAAAGGAATCCAGATTTCACAAGAGAACCAAGCACATCAAGAGACGCTTCAATTCCATCTGGGATCTAGTCTAGGTGGGAGACATAGAGATTTGCAAGATACATACGGATCTGAATATTGCAGACCCATTGACTAAGCCTCTACCACGAACAAAACATGATCAGCACCAAGGCTCCATGGGTGTTAGAATCATTACGGTGTAATCTAGATTATTGACTCTAGTGCAAGTGGGAGACTGAAGGAAATATGCCCTAGAGGCAATAATAAAGTTATTATTTATTTCCTTATATCATGATAAATGTTTATTATTCATGCTAGAATTGTATTAACCGGAAACATAATACATGTGTGAATACATAGACAAACAGAGTGTCACTAGTATGCCTCTACTTGACTAGCTCGTTGATCAAAGATGGTTATGTTTCCTAACCATAGACATGAGTTGTCATTTGATTAACGAAATCACATCATTAGGAGAATGATGTGATTGACTTGACCCATTCCGTTAGCATAGCACTTGATCGTTTAGTTTGTTGCTATTGCTTTCTTCATGACTTATACATGTTCCTATGACTATGAGGTTATGCATCTCCCGTTTACCGGAGGAACACTTTGTGTGCTACCAAACATCACAACGTAACTGGGTGATTATAAATGTGCTCTACAGGTGTCTCCGAAGGTACTTGTTGGGTTGGCGTATTTCAAGATTAGGATTTGTCACTCCGATTGTCGGAGAGGTATCTCTGGGCCCTCTCGGTAATGCACATCACTTAAGCCTTGCAAGCATTGCAACTAATGAGTTAGTTGCGGGATGATGTATTACAGAACGAGTAAAGAGACTTGCCGGTAACGAGATTGAACTAGGTATTGAGATACCAACGATCGAATCTCGGGCAATTAACATACCGATGACAAAGGGAACAACGTATGTTGTTATGCGGTCTGACCGATAAAGATCTTTGTAGAATATGTGGGAGCCAATATGAGCATCCAGGTTCCGCTATTGGTTATTGACCGGAGACATGTCTCGGTCATGTCTACATAGTTCTCGAACCCGTAGGGTCCGCACGCTTAAAGTTCGATGATGCTTATATTATGAGTTTATGTGTTTTGATGTACCGAAGGAGTTCGGAGTCCCGGATGAGATCGGGGACATGACAAGGAGTCTCGAAATGGTCGAGACGTAAAGATCGATATATTGGACGACTATATTCGAACATCGGAAAGGTTCCGAGTGATTTGGGTATTTTCGGGTGTACCGGGGAGTTAGGGAATTCGTATTGGGCCTTAATGGGCCATATGGGAAAGGAGAGAAAGGCCTCAAAGGGTTGCCGCACCCCTCCCCATGGGTTGGTCCGAATTGGACTAAGGAGGGGGGAGCCCCCTTCCTTCCTTCTCCTTTTCCCTTCTCTTTCCTTCCCTCCTACTCCTACTACTTGGAAGGGCTCCTAGTTCTACTAGGAAAGGGGGAATCCTACTCCCGGTGAGAGTAGGACTCCCCTAGGGCGCGCCATAGAGAGGGCCGGCCCTCCCCGTCCTCCACTCCTTTATATACGGGGGCAGGAGGGCACCCCAAAGACACAACAATTGATCGTTTGATCTTTTAGCCGTGTGCGGTGCCCCGCTCCACCATAGTCCACCTCGATATTACTGTAGCGGTGCTTAGGCGAAGCCATGCATCAGTAGAATATCAACATCGTCACCACGCCGTCGTGCTGACGAAACTCTCCCTCAACACATGGCTGGATCGAAGTTTGAGGGACGTCATCGGGCTGAACGTGTGCAGAACTCGGAGGTGTCGTGTGTTCGGTACTTGATCGGTCGGATCATGAATACATATGACTACATCAACCGCGTTGTGCTAACGCTTCCGCTTTTGGTCTACGAGGGTACGTGGACAACCCTCTCCCCTCTCGTTGCTATGCATCACCATGATCTTGCGTGTGCGTATAATTTTTTTTGAAATTACTACGTTCCTCAACAGTGGCATCCGAGCCAGCTTTTATGCATTGATGTAATATGCACGAGTAGAACACAAGTGAGTTGTGGGCGACATAAGTCATACTGCTTACCAGCATGTCACACTTTGGTTCGGCGGTATTGTTGGATGAAGCGGCCCGGACCGACATTACGCGTACGCTTACGCGAGACTGGTTTTACCGCTGTGCTATGCACACAGGTCACTAGCGGGTGTCAGTTTCTCCAACTTTAGTTGAACCGAGTGTGGCTACGCCCGGTCCTTGCGAAGGTTAAAATAGCACCAACTTGACAAACTATCGTTGTGGTTTTGATGCGTAGGTAAGAATGGTTCTTGCTAAGCCCGTAGCAGCCACATAAAACTTGTAACAACAAAGTAGAGGACGTCTAACTTGTTTTTGCAGGGCATGTTGTGATGTGTACCAGAACTAGGGATGTGACAACTTGCCCCCACTGGAAAAAATCTTGTCCCGAGATTCAGGAGTCGGCGGAAAGAAAGTGGGGTACTCTAGTCGAAGACGATCTTCACGCTCCCAAGTAGCTTCTCTCTCGGAATGATGAGACCACTGAACCTTGAGAAACTTGATGTTATTACGTCGAGTAACACGCTCTGCTTGATCCAGAATGCGGACGGGGTACTCTCGATAAGTGAGGTTATCTTGGAGATCAAGTGTTTCGTGGTCCACTCCACGGATGGGATCCGAGAAGCAACGCCTGAGTTGAGAGACGTGGAAGACATCATGAACTCGAGAAAGATGTGGGGGTAGTTCCAACTGGTAGGCAACCTCTCCTCGTTTAGCGAGAATGCGAAAAGGACCAATGTAACGAGGAGCCAACTTTCCCTTGATACCGAAACGATGGGTACCCTTCAAAGGGGTAACCCGAAGGTAAGCCTTGTTGCCAACTTCATAAGCCACTTCCTTATGACGACGGTCATACTGGCTCTTTTGACAAGATTGGGTTGTTTTCAAATTCTCCCGAATGACGCGAACTTGGTCTTCTGCCTCCTGAATCTCGTCCGGTCCAAAGAATTGTCTTTCACCGGTTTTTGACCAGTTCAAAGGTGTTCGACATCTTCGTCCATACAGAACCTCAAAGGGAGCTTTCTTGAGGCTGGATTGGTAGCTATTGTTATAAGCAAACTCGGCGAAGGGAAGACACTTCTCCCAATCCATACCGAATGAGATAACACAAGCTCTAAGCATGTCTTCAAGAATTTGGTTGACCCTTTCCACCTGACCACTTGATTGAGGGTGGAAAGCGGTACTGAAGGAAAGATGGGTGTCCATGGCAGTTTGGAAACTCTCCCAGAAATGAGAAGTGAAAAGACTACCACGACTAAATTGATCTCTAGTGGAACACCATGAAGTGACACTATTCGAGAAATATATAAGTCAGCGAGCTGACTAGCAGTGATACTCTCTCGAACAGGTAGGAAGTGAGCCACTTTGGAAAGACGATCAATGACTATGAAGATAGCATTATTCCCTTTCTTGGTCCTGGGAAAGCCAGTGATGAAGTCCATACCAACTTTATCGCATTTCTACTCAGGAATAGCTAAAGGTTGAAGGGTGCCAATAGGCCTTTGATGCTCTGCCTTAACGCGACGACAAACGTCGTAGTTAGAAATAAACTAAGCGATTTCTCTCTTCATCCTAGTCCACCAGAACCTCTGGCGCAGGTCCTGATACATCTTAGTACTACCGGCATGAATCATGAGAGGTGATTCATGGGCCTCCTTAAGGATTAGTTGCCAAAGATGCTGCTTCTTGGGGACCACCAGGCGATTCCCGAAGAAAACAACACCTCGATCATCTATAGAGAAACTACCAGCAATGCCCTTGGCAATGTTTCTCTTGATCCGGGTAATCCCCGTATCATGCTTCTGGGCTTCTATGATATGATCCACAAGAGTAGGTTTCGCCACCAAGGTAGAAAGGAATCGCAATGTGAAGATTAAGCTTGCAGAATTCCTCATGGAGAAGTGGTTGGCCCTGCTGCAACATAAGATTGTTGCAATAGGACTTACGACTTAGCGCATCAGCCATGACATTCCCCTTGCCTGGGGTGTAGGTAATTCCTAAGTCGTAATCTGAGATCAACTCCAACCAACGTCTTTGCCTAAGGTTCAAATCTGGTTGGGTGAAGATATACTTAAGACTCTGGTGATCGGTGTAAATCTCGCAACGTTTACCAAGAAGATAATGTCGCCATGTCTTAAGTGCATAGACTACGGCTGCAAGCTCTAAATCATGTGTAGGATAATTATCCTCATGTGGATGCAACTGTCGAGATGCATAGGCAATCACATGGCGATCCTGCATAAGAATGCAACCTAGTCCCTGTCGTGAGGCATTGCAGTAGATAACAAAGTCTTTAGTGAAATCCGGTGGCACAAGTATGGGAGCGGAAGTCAGGCGTGTTTTCAGTTCCTGAAAACTATGCTCACACTGTGGGGACCACTCAAACTTTTTATCTTTCTTGAGAAGTTCCGTGAGAGGTTTGGCCACTTTGGAGAAGTTCTCAACGAAGCGGCGACAATAACTGGCTAGACCAAGGAAACTCCTAACTTGCTTAACTGTTTCAGGCGGAGTCCAATCAAGAACGGCCTGAACTCGCTCGGGATTGATGGCAATGCCCTTGCTAGAGATCACGTGGCCTAGGTAGGTCACTTTTGGCAACCAAAATTTGCACTTGGAGAACTTGGCATAAAGGCGGTGTTCTCTGAGTTTTTCTAACACAAGTCTAAGATGTTCGGCATGCTCTTCCTCGTTCTTCGAGTAAATAAGGATATCATCGAGGTAAACCACGACGAACTTATCTAAGTACTCCATGAAGATCGAGTTCATCAAGCGAGATAAGGTAGCTGGAGCATTGGTTAGACCGAACGACATGACGGTGTACTCATACTGGCCATAACGAGTGACAAAAGCCGTCTTAGGAATGTCCCCATTTCTGATCTTGATTTGGTGGTAGCCTAACCTCAAATCCATCTTGGAAAAGACTAAGGATCCAGCGAGCTGATCATACCGATCGTTGATCCTGGGGAGCAGATACTTGTTCTTTATCATGACTAAATTAACGGGACGATAATCTACAACCATCCGGTCCGTACCATCCTTCTTCTTGACGAAGAGAACGGGGAAAGCCCAAGGAGAAGAACTAGGATGGATGAAACCCTTTTGCAAGGACTCATCAAGTTGTTGCTTTCGCTCGGCTAGCTCTAAGGGTGCCATCTTGTAAGGTTTCCTAGAGATTGGAGCGGTTCCTGGGATAAGATCTATGACAAACTCTACATCTCTGTCAGGTGGAATACCTGGCAGTTCCTCAGGAAAGACATCCGGAAAGTCACGGACTACTGGGATATCTTCAAGGTCAGGAAGAGGGCTGGCATTAAGAGAATAGAGTTGGCGCTTTGCAACTCTAGTGGAGACAGTGACTATCTTGCCAGATGGGTGTGTAAGCTGAACAGACCTTGTGTAACAATCAATGTTGGCATAATGAGCTTCAATCCAGTCCATACCCAAGATGATGTTAATATCTGTAGACTTGAGGGCTATAAGTGATGCAAGGAATACAAGTCTGTCAACAAGGATTTCATTACCATGGCTTACACTAGAAGTTTGCCATTTGGATCCAGGAGTTTGAATGACTAGTGGAGAGAGCATATCACAAAATGACATGTTGTGCAAGTTAGCATAGCTTTCGGAAATGAAGGAATGAGATGCTCCAGTATCGAACAAAACCGATGTTGGATGCCAATTGACAAGGAGTGTACCAAGAACGACATCTGGATCATCATGGGCGTCTTTAGCTGAGACGTGATGCACACATCCACGTTCAGTGGGAGCTGACTTGACACTAATCATCTTGCGTGATGGCTTACCACGGCCAACAGACTTCTCAGGCTGGGGTGGAGCATAGTTGGTTTGAGAGCAGTCACGTGCATAGTGTCCTGGCTCTCCGCATGTGAAGCAAGTCCCTGAAGTAGGACGTGGACCCGCACTGACAAGCGGTCTACCGATAGGCCTAGGTGGAGCATACGGTTGAGCTGGGTGAGGCGCCACATAAGAAGGCCTCGGTGTATAACAGGGTGGAAGAGCGGAGTTCGGAACCCAAATCCGACGCTTCTGCGAACTAGAACCGGAGGAAGAACCCAAATCACGGGTGTGCTTACGATACTCCTCGTAAGTGAGTTGAGCTGTCTCTGCATTAATGGCCTTGTTCATAAGAGCCTGGAATGTATTGCAATGATGCAAGTGGAGATCACGACGCAACTTGGGGTTGAGACCCTTCCGGAACCTAGCCTGCTTCTTGGCGTTCGTGGACACTTCTTCTGTAGCATAGCGGGCAAGGTTCTCAAACTCTCTACTATAAGCATCAACAAGCATCTTACTCTGGTGAAACTACAGAACTCTTCTCTCTTGTGGTCAATGAGAGCCTGAGGAATGTGATGCTCGCGAAAAGCCTCAGTGAAATCTCTCCAGGTGGTTATCTGGCCAGCTGGAAGCATAGTCTCATAGTTCTGCCACCAAAGACTAGCAAGACCTTCCAGGTGATATGTAGCATAGGTGACCTTGTCATCTTCAGCTACGCTCGCGGAGCGCAGCTTGTGTGTGATACTACGGAGCCAGTCATCTGCATCGAGTGGTTCAATGGAATGATGGAAGGTAGGTGGTTTCAAACCAATGAAATCATAGATGGTCGCTGACTCTTTGCACTGGGGTGCGGTGTTCTCCTCGATACGTGCTAACAAGCGGTTGGTCTCACGCTTATTCATCTCAACCTCTAACATGAACTTTGCCAGCGAAGACTGATCGGGAGGATCCTCATCCCTACCATCTCCGTGGTTCCGGCTACGAGCAACAGAACTTTGGTTAACCGACGACATCCTGAGAACAAAACCAAGGACGGAGTCAACATCAACTATAGGATGCAGAAGCTAGCACAAGGAAATTTAGTATCTCTCAAACTCCTAGGACAATTCCGGCAGCATAACGGCAGTAAAATGCTCAAAATGAGACATCCTGCAAAGGATGGGGTAGCACCATACTCAACATCATCACTCAAGGTTCTGAGATATTACTAAATAGACTACACCGGAAGTACTTGAACTGGGATAAGACTCTGGTCAACCAATCCTAAGAGACTACGGAGTAGTAACACGTGATCCTGATAGACGGAAGAGGAAGCCTAGTTCTTTAACCCCGTAGAAAAGATAGGACGACTTAGATCAGAAGTGCATGAGGTATAAGGAATAAAAAGAGCCTTACGTTCCCTTCCACAATCAATTCCCCTATATAGCTAAAGAATTTCTAGGCTCAACTTCGACCAGGTTGGCTTGGTAATCCTACATGCAGTCAGGCTCTGATACCAAAACTATCGGGACCCCGATTCTAAGTCACACCGATCTAGCCTGTAACACCTCATATCACTTTGCGGCCTCACGCATGGTATTCCCACGGGTGTCGCCTTACCATGGCCCGGGACCGTTTGCGCCTTTTGGCTCACGTATATGATAGTGTCGCTAGCATCCATATGACAGAGAACCCGGGCCGACATGGCTAGTCATGAACCCAAAGCGGCACAAACCTATGGAGACAGGCATACATGAATCACATCGAGCATGTCAGTCAGCAGCGTGTGAATCCGGGCTGTAGCACTGGGCTAACAGGACTCCGGGGAACCCGGGCTGTAGCAGGCTAGGCAGGACTCCGGATGTCACCGCGTGACATTTCCCCGAAGGGACAGACACAGGAACGAAGTGAAACACATGCCAGCCAGTCAAGTGTCCTGAGCAGTAGTGTTGGGCTAGCAGGACTCCGGTGAACCGGGCTGTAGCGGACTACTATGGCTCAAGGAAGCGCTAGACTACATTTCCCCATAAGAGAGGCTGTCAAGGATAAACAACTAGATTGTCGGATCCCACACATCGCAATACACGTCACACGTACGCATAACATGCAAGTATGTGCTGTACAACATGGCATCACAACATAACGCAACTCATATAGATAAATGCCCAGAAGAGCCACATAGCATCTTATATTTATTAATTGGAGGCACCATACGATGCTCCACGTTAATCCTAAACAACTAAAAAAATGTCCGTTCAATCTCAAGATTAATTATCTACAGCCATGGGATGATGTATCCTAAGAGTCCTAGGCTGTTGCCCCACGTGCACCTCTTTTAGGTAAAAAAAACTGTTCAATCTCATGATTAATACGTTAGGAGTCCTAGGCTGTTGTCCATCCGATCTGTGAAAAGTAAGAAAAAACTCGATCTGAAATAGGCAAAAGGCCACGCCCCTGTTCATATCCATCAACCCCTTCACATCAATTCCCTCAAAAAAAAACCTTCACGCCAAGCTCCAAGGATGTCCTCCACGCAAGAATTGCAACAAGCTCCATACATTACAGAAAAAGGAGAATCGATCTGAGCTTTCTTCCCCTTGCTCTCCCCCACCACTTGTCGTGCGCCACCTCCATCGAATCTTATTGACCTGTGCCTTGCAAGATGTACTTCTCTTTGCCCAGGTATTTGTGGACGCCCTTGATTTCATATTAGACTGGCCGATAGACGAACCGACGGTCCCAACTACATGTCCTGCAGCATCCGTCTTAGGGAAGTCGTCGTTTCCTCGATCTGATGAAGGTGTCCTAATTTGTGTAATTTATATATGTAGGGCTCCTACATGATGGTCTTTTGCTCTGGACTGGTATTGGTTGGAGTTGAGATATTCTTCTAGCAGTACCAGATGCCAGAGGTTAGTTACGTTTATGATTTGTGCCTTTTATTATTTACATGTTTCATTAATTTATTATAATTAGTGGAGATACCGAAGGTGCCTACAAAGGTCGAGGTTCCTGAGATGGCAGATTAGGCGCTAGCCAAGATATTAGGCATGTGGACGAGCTGCTGAATCTGCTCAAGGTGAATAATAAGGCCAAAACTGATAACTGAACATATATCATTAAGTAAACAATCAACAGTTTACAAGGTCGTTTAATATTTTCGTATATCCTAATATAATGGAACTTCACTTATATAAGAAGATATCAGACCGTCCAGTTAGATACCTTTTATTAGTGTGTTTGTGCAACCAGAATGCAGCAGATCGGGAGATGGGTGGCCCTGCTGCTGCTCAAGGAGGAAGTGGAGGCTGAGTATGTGTGTACATGGAGAAACTGAAGGAGATGAAGGAGGAGTTCGCCTTAGGCGCTCACTCTCTTTGGGAATCCCTGCCGCCACAAAGCACAACGCCATGACCTAGAGTATTTTCACGTAGGCCTATCTTATACTTAGCTAATGCATGCAAGCATGGATGGTCCAAGCATGTACGTATATACTGACAATTAGCTAAAACTTGAGAGGCTAAAAGGGCCAGTCTTTGGCCAGGCCAGGCTAATGGATCACCAACTCCGTTAGAAATTATTACGAGGTCACCATTACTTAACAACTCATGTTGGCTTCGTATCCCGACTTGCATCTGCCTTGGCAATGGCGACCAAGAGATAATACCATGAGCTTTTTTGGACAAATATACCAGTTCAATTAATCTTTGCCGTATGTATATACTCACAAATAAATTACATGCATACTATTTGGTAAGAGGGGACTTTCAGCCGTACATGCTATAGTCAGGCTCAACAGAGTGCACCCTGGAAATCTAGCTGAAAGGGACAGAAGCCCAGCGCTTACTTTCTATTGAAGAAGAGGACAACCAGTGAAGTGAAGTGGCCAAAGACTCAGACTGTGGTGATCCGGCAGTTTCTCAAAAAGATTATCGAGTTCTCACTACTAGAAAAAGGGCTGCTAGTGGTGCACTTAGATTTTTTTACTAATGGCGTCATTAGTATAGCCCACGGTGCGTCATTACTATCTGGTATACTAATGGCGCACCACGCAGGAGTACGCCATTAGTAGCAATTCTTTTCAATTTTTTTTAATTTTTTTTCAATTTTTCTTAATCTCGGGTCACTATGGCTTAATCTTAGGTCAAAACACACTCTGTGGTCAAACTTCCCGAAAGGTCACCCATCCTCACACTACTCCAGCCCGAGCACACTTAACTTCATAGTTCTATCCAACCCCAACACCATCTCACTTCACAGGCACTTGTTGATATATCTATCATATTAATCCTATTAAACCTTGCTGATGTCTAGGACTTAGTTCATGAGTATGATGAAATTTTGAAAAAATATTTCAAACTTCCCGATCATATTACGTATCATATTTTGAAAAATAATTCAAATTTTTTTTCGAAACCAATTTTTTTTCTGTTACTAGTGGCGCACCTAGCATACCGTATGCTAGGTGCGCCACTAGTAAGTTTGAAATTTTTTAAATTTTTTTTGCCTCCGGATCTTAAAATCCCCGTAACTTTTTTTCTGTTAGGTTTTTGGGGATTTTGAAAATTTTTAACGGGGTTCCCCCGTTAAATTTGGATGTAACTTTTCGAGTAGATGATTTTTCATATAGAAAACTTTTTAATCCGAGTTCGTATGCAAAAGTTATGCCTATTTTACAAATTCCAGAGAGATTTTGCAAATAAAGTCAAAATTCATATTTGTAAATTTTCCCAACAACTAGACCACATACCACATGGGAAACTTATTTTCTTTTATTTTTTTAACATTTCCATCAATTTCTTTTATTTTTTTAAACTGAAAAGGCGGTCCACGAGGGGAGGGGGGGTGTTGCATTCGGTGAAAGTTTTGGGCCAAGTTAGTAATGGCGCACCGTGTGGGAGTGGTGCGCCATTACTAGTTAAACTAGTAAGGGCGCACCATACCCACGGTGCACCATTACTAGTTTTGAAAAAAAAACAAATTCTGAATTTTTTTGAAAAAAACTTAGTAATGGCGCACCAGTTGACAGTGCCCCATTACTAGTTTTAACTAGTAATGGCGCACTGTCCACTGGTGCGCCATTACTAGTTTTGAAAAAATAAATAAAAAATTAAAAAAAATGAAAAAAAATTACTAGTGGCGCACCGTGGATGTGGTGCGCCATTACTAGTTTAACTAGTAATGGCGCACTATCCACTGGTGCGCCATTACTAGTTTTGAAAAAAATGAAAAAAAATTCTTACTAATGACGCACCGTGGATGTGGTGCGCCATTAGTATTTGGACACTAATGGCGCACCTACACATGGTGCGCCATTAGTATATGGCGCACCACATGTCTGGTGCGCCATTAGTGGCCATATCATCTATAGCCCTTTTCCTAGTAGTGTCTCTTGCACATGATGATCTCTGTTTTTCTTTTACTCCTTCTGCTGCACTAGCAATGTTGCTTTTAGTTGATCCATATAATGATGTTCTATGTATTTTTCATTCTCAATGAAAACTGCATGGACCGGGCATGAGGGCCTTTTGATTGGAACAAAGTTATCCTCATGAGTTCATTCAGTGGTATTATTTTAAAGCAATCCAGCTACTAATTCAGTATAACTGTATCCGAATTCACGTCTATAATTGTTGTAGTAGAATGTAGTTCGTATGTAGAATCTTGCACCACAATCCATATGTACGTGTTCTCTATTCTCTTCCAATGATGGAATTCTGAAAATATATCCTTCAAATAGGCACACATCAGTATAGATAAACCACAAATTCAGTTAGATTTTATTTTATGCGCAGTGCTGGTTGGGAAAAAACGGTTCAGATAAAGACCGGGCCATGATGTGATGTCGTGGTGTCAAAACGTGACAACAGATTAGATTTATGGAAATATTATTCTCTCTACGGTGGGGTGTGGAGCTTGTTTTGCAGAGCCGGACACTATCCTCGAGTTCAAAATTTTCTATGGAATATTCGGAGGAGGAACCCACCTTGCAATGCCGAAGACAATATTGCGCGCCGGACTCGTCGTCATTGAAGCCTGGTTCAGGGGCTACTGAGGGAGTCCTGGATTAGGGGGTCTCCGGACAGCCGGTCTATTGGACTATGAAGATACAAGATTGAAGACTTCGTCCCGTGTCCGGATGGGACTCTCCTTGGCGTGGAAGGCAAGCTAGGCAATACGGATATGTAGATCTCCTCCCTTGTAACCGAACTTGTGTAACCCTAGCCCCCTCCGGTGTCTATATAAACCAGACGGTTTAGTCCGTAGGACAACAGACAATCATACCATAGGCTAGCTTCTAGGATTTAGCCTCTACGATCTCGTGGTAGATCAACTCTTGTAATACTCATACCATCAAGAACAATCAAGCAGGACGTAGGGTATTACCTCCATGAAGAGGGCCCGAACCTGGGTAAAACATCGTGTCCCCTGCTTGCTATTACCATCCACCTTAGACGCACAATTCGGGGCCCCCTACCCGAGATCCGCCGGTTTTGACACCGACAGGGGGCGCACCAGCCCCTTGTGGGATGATGTGTTCCCATACTTGGCCCATTAAGCCCATATCTTTGCCGGGTTTTCCCGAAACCCCTTCTGGTGACCCGGTATCACCCGGAACACTTCTGGTATCCAAATTGTTGGAGATATGCCCTAGAGGCAATCATGTATGATGATATTTCCTATGTGTTTATGAATAAAGTTAGTCCTTGGACATTATCAATGATGTGTATCAGCAAGTACGTGACTTGTTTGTGTGACTATGCATTGTATGATGACTGTCCTAAAAGGTCCGTAGTCGAAAGGGCTGTGTGGACGCACAACCAACTAGACTAGCATATGACACGGTCGATGGCTTGGTCTAACTAGCCATGGAGCATTGGATGCTAACCGGATAATATGGACTTGGAAGGATCTAGTCGGATTCGACATAGTCGGATCTGAGTCGAGATAAGGTCCGAGTCGGACAGACCCAACTATGAGACACAGCGATATGTCATCTGTGAGTCTCTAGTACAACATATGTTCTATGTCCTAAGACCTGAGCTGACACATGTACTCGTGATGGTGACAGACTTGCTTTGGGCCGACCAAACACTACTCCGTAACTGGGTAGTTATAAAGGTAGGTTTCGGGTTTGTCCAGAACCATGATGCAAGATGTAGTCGAGCAAGATGGGATTTGCCCCTCCGATCAGGAGAGATATACTCTGGGCCCCTCGTGTGATCCGACCAGGATAAGCATGGCCATGCGACAAGGATTATGAGATAATCCGGTTTGTGGTCGGCATCACTGGAACGAGAAAGAGGTCGGGCTAGCACAAGGATGACAGACTTTCCTTGAGCTCGACAACATATATCGTGTGGCAAAAGGAATGGAAGTATCATGTACAGGTTCGCTAACCAGCTTCATAGTCTGCTTGGTGGTCGGCATGCCTTGCTAGAGGCCGCTACCAATCGCAGTTCGGAGGTGATCCAAACTGCGACCAAGCCGACTTGAACCTAAGGGGTCGCGCGCTTAAGGGAAGTAACCTACGAGGTCGGATCCGAGGACACTAGTCGGATGTGATCCGAACTGTACTCGGATTGTGGCTGGGTAGACTTTTGGGATTTAGGTGTCGGGACCCCGATTCTAAGTCACACTGATCTAGCCTGTAACACCTCATATCACTTTGCGGCCTCACGCACGGTATTCCCACGGGTGTCGCCTTACCATGGCCCGGACCGTTTGCGCCTTTTGGCTCACGTATATGATAGTGTCGCTAGCATCCATATGACAGAGAATCCGGGCCGACATGGCTAGTCGTGAACCCAAAGCGGCACTAACCTATGGGGACAGGCATACATGATTCACATCGAGCATGCCGGTCAGCAGCGTGTGAATCCGGGCTGTAGCACTGGGCTAACAGGACTCCGGGGAACCCGGGCTATAGCAGGCTAGGCAGGACTCCGGATGTCACCGCGTGACATTTCCCCGAAGGGATAGACACAGGAATGAAGTGAAACACATGCCGACCAGTCAAGTGTCCTGAGCAGTAGTGCTGGGCTAGCAGGACTCCGGTGAACCGGGCTGTAGCGAACTGTTGGAACCGAGGATTGCCAGACAATCACAGAAACACGAGGAGATGAATTTTGCCGGGCGACAAACACCCGCGGCGATGAACGCCCGCCCCGGCAACGAACGCCGAGGCCCTTTTTTTCTCTCTGTATTTCTTCACCTCGGCTCCGCAGCCCCGTTACTATTCCCAAAGTACTGACTGGATTTACAAACAAACTTGTGACCATGCTTTTGTAGTCCTACAGCAGAGTAGCGCCCACGCACACATGACCCGGCCATGGCCACTAACCCATGCATGCACGCACCACTTCCGGCCACTAGCTAACTAATCCACCCATGCACTAACAAACTTACTTGACCGGCCCACGCAAGTAGGTAGCTTATCCATCCGTTGCATGCACGGACTAATCAACAATGCATGCACTGACTACTGCCACTACGTCACACACGCACGCACACCTACGCCACGTCGCCGCTGCGCCCCGCGCGTCCCGCCCGTCCCGCGTGCCACCGACACGCCCGATGAACCCGACGAGCCCGACGGCACAAGTGTGCCCCGTCCGTCCCGCGCGTACCCGACGTGCCCGACGAACCCGACTACACATGCCGTGGCTTATTCCAACACGGACTACTATGGCTCAAGGAAGCGCTAGACTACATTTTCCCATAAGAGAGGCTGCCAAGGATAAACAACTAGATTGTCGGATCCCACACATAGCAATACACGTCACACGTACGCATAACATGCAAGTATGTGTTGTACAACATGGCATCACAACATAACGCAACTCATATAGATAAAGGCCTAGAAGAGCCACATAGCATTCAATACAAACAGGGGTCACATGACCCATCATTCAAAGCATACAAGCAACGGAAGCATTACATGTCTGAGTATAGACAACTACAAAATAAAAAGGATAAGAGGCCTGACTATCTACAAGTCCCTCCCAAGGGTACAAGATCGTAGCTGAGGTAACAAACTACTCGTTGAAGTCCAAGCGGTACTACTATTGAGACAGATGTCTCACCTGCAAAACATAAATAAAGCAAACGTGAGTACAAAGGTACTCAGCAAGACTTACGTCAGATCCTATCGTACATGCATTTGTATCAAGAAGGTAATGTGGGGTTTAGTTGCAGCAAGCCAGCTTTGACTCAGTGGCTATCCTGTTCTACGACAATGAGAAACTTCTTTGAGGTGAGGCAGCGCACACGAGTCCACTAATAACCACATCAATACACTACTATGGATTCATCCTCGTCTTCTTACGAGAAGGCCATCCATAGCACTCACACTTGTCTTGAGCATTTTAGAGTATCCACTTCAAGTTGTCTATGTACCACGTAAGCATCCAAGAAGTCCATAACCGCGGACACGGCTATTCGAATAGATCATGATAACCCTGCAGGGGTGTACTTCTTCACACACGCTTTCACCACTTATCACCATGTACACGTCATGTACCTCGGCAATCTTCAAGCGGAAGCCTGGCGAGGGTGTCGGCCACGACCTGACTAACCACACGAGTCTCTCATCCAGGTTCAACGCATATTCGGGTTCCATCCGCAAGGAGATCCGGCCGGGGTGTTACTCACGGCCCCAAACGATGTGAGCAGGGTTCCCAAGCCCACCATCCGGGTGCCACTTGGTACACCGTGCCACTGTGCCTAGTCTGTCCCAAGCCCACCTGGCCGGGTGCCACTTGGTAGACTACTAACACTACCTACAAACACCAGAAACTAGTTGCGACTCCTGGACAGAGATCAAGTTGGTTAATAAGTCGAGAGGGGTCGAGTTACCGGAACCCAATGTGTCATAGTATCGAGTCATTGGACAACATACATAGTACTCAGTGCTTAAGGACGGTTCTAGTGAGACAACCCACCATGTACTCCTACATGGCCTCTCACCGCTACCTTTACCAAATCGTATTCACACGCTTAACCCTCAACATCAGAACATAGCACTATACTCCAATTCATTCCCAATGAATCAGACCTGACACACTCTAAGCAATAGCAAGCATGTCATGGTAGGAACACAACAATGGCTTAAATCAACTCCTACACATGCTAGTGGGTTTCAACTAGTTACTGTGGCAATGACAGGTCATGTAGAGGAATGGGTTCAACTACCGCAACACAAAGTAGCAGTTGAATCGTTGTTGTCCTAATGCAATAAATGAGAGTAGGAGCGACAGAGTAGGATTGTATCGGAATGAACAAGGGGGTTTTGCTTGCCTGGTAGATCAACAGGGGGGCACTGCTCCTCTGACAGGTACTCTGGATCGGTCTCCGGAGCAGGACCTATCAAGAAGGAACGGTGTCGATAATCAAACACAAGCAGATGCAACAATATGATGCATGATCATGGCATGAATATGTGATGCTGATTGAGCTAATGCATCTAGCTTTTATTTGGATGAAATCCATTCGAACCAAAGATTCAAATGCATCTCCAAAATAAGCTCTTTATATAAGCCATTTTAGTGTTTCACTTATACAGTAGGTATAAGTTGGTTTGACATGCATGAAACTGGCACAGATGGATAGATTTAATTTTTCTGATAATTTTTCATATATAAATTATTTCAATCTGAGCTACGGTTGAATTTATATGAATTTTTGAAGTTTTGAATATATTCTGGAATTTCCTGATTTATTTTAAAACCAGAAAATGATATATTGCATCAGCATGATGTCAACACTGCGTCAGCAGTCAATGGGCCAGCTAGGGTCAAATCTGACCAGCGGGGCCCGCTGGTCAATGATATAGAGGTTAATCCCGCATTGACTTGTACTTTGACCCACCGTGGGGCCCGCAGTCAGTGTCTAGAGGTGGTCCAGCTGGTGTGGATTAGTGCTAATGACCTCGCCACGTCGGCTGTCACCAGAGTTCGGCCGGCGACAACCAATACCGCGGCGGCGCTCGCCGGACCTGTGCTACGAGCAGCGGCTGGCGCGCGGAGACCACAGGGGCGTAGCCAGGGCTCGCCCGCATCCAGGGGGCAGGTGGAAGGTGGCGGGGACGCCGGAGCTCGCCGGAGCAGAGCTTGCGGCGGCGGCTGGAGTTCGGGTGAGCTCGGAATTGACGCGGCAGGGCACGGAAAGAGGCAAAACTGGGTGCGTTTGACTCCTGGGGGTGCATTGAATGAAGTGGTGAGCTCGTACGTGCGCTTGCACGGCCGTAGCCACGACGGCGACCTGGCTGGCGGTGAGGTGCTCTCGGCTCCGGTGAAAACGGCGGCTACGCGGAGAAATCGATGCGGGGAGGAGGGGGTTCGGTCCGGGAACTCACAGAGAAGAGGATGGGATGATCAGCGTGCTCGGGGGAGGCCCAACGACGACGAATTTGACGGCGGCGACCTGCGGCATCAACGAGGAAGACAACATCGAGGGAAGCTCTGCAGGGCGTCCCGGCTTGGGTGAGTCGTCGGGGAGGTCGAGGAGTACAGCGCGGAGCTAACGGGCTTGTCGGCGGGGTGAGGAGACTACGGTGGGCGCGTTGAACGGCGTCGGTGGCGATGGTGGCGCTCGGGCAGCAGCGGGGAAGAGAGCAGAGGAGGAGAGGGCGACCAGAGGGGAGGGGAGTGGACGAGGGGGATCGGGGTTGCGTGGCGTCGCCTAGACGCGTCTGGGATGAAGCAGGCAGGGAGGAGGTGGCTCGCGCGCGGCGACCACGCGCCCTTCGTCCTCCTGGCAAGAGGAGGAAGACGACAGGGGAGGTGGGGATGGGCCGGGTTGGCCAGCCAGCTGGGCCGGCTTCTCTCCTGGGCCAGGTAAGCCAGGTGAGGTTTTTCCCTTTTGTTTTCTTTTCTATTTTTCTGACATTTGCTTCTGGTTTAGTAAAATACTAAACCAATTTATTTCCTTATGCCAATTTTTGTAGGAGCTCATGGTATTATTCCAGAGTTCCTCCATAACTAGCATAATTTTTGGACATATATTATATATATAACATATATATATATATATATCCAATGCAAATAATTATTGCATTAATTCCAAAAGGCCAAAATAAATATCTATGAGCTCCTAATAATATTTGTTTGAATTATAACTTTGACGAATATTATCAGAGAGCAGCATGAACATTTTCTTGGACCTTTTTGGAGCAAATTTTATTGAGTTATTTCCAGAAATAATTTCTGAGGGTTTCACAAATCCCCATTTCAAATTTAAATGGAATTTAAACATGATGCAAACATGAGGGCTAGCCTAGGTCATACCAGAACTAGGGATGTGACATTAGGGTCCGTGCGAGGCCCAAGTGTTGAGCCCGCGACGGACGCCTATATATATAGTGGAGGTGCCGCACACTCACGCGGCTGATCGCTTCGGCGCTGTCACTAGGGTTTGCATGTGTGATTGGACCTAGCAGTCCGCCACACGACGTTCCTCCTGAACGTGCGGATACCGTTAGAGGCGTTGCACTTGCGTCGCTCCGGCAAACCTGTACTTGGGAACCGACCACCGGTTGTACGAGGGGGATCGGACGAGGAGGAGACGATCCACGCGGACGCGCTGCCCCAACTCTTCTTCTGCTGCACGGCACTGCGCGTCTAGTGGTAACAAACTGTGATCCATATCCCGTAGCATGTTCTTGGTTGTTCTGTGCGTAGGGAATTTTAATTTGCAGTCGACACACCCTACCGTAGATTCCAACAGTGGTATCAGAGCCTCTGCTATAGGATTTGGATTCAGATCATATGCATATTAGATATCTGGAGGCAATAGATGAGATCTGTTGTCATTGATAAGATTGGTTGTGTGCACAGTTGATGAGATCAACTACACATGGGGATCGATGTGGCTATGTTTTCTGTTGATTGGGATCGATGAGGTCGTGACACGATCTACCCCTACCGGTCGGTTATCCGCCATCGGGGTTAACAGTCAAACGTAAATCCGAATCGGATTCGCGATGACCGATGAGATCGGCCAGATCAGAGAATTTGGCGTGATCGGAGTTCAGATGTGATTTGTAATTTCCGAAAACGATCACTCAAACCGGTAGAATGCGATTCTATGCATAACTTCATTTTGCAGGGTTTGATGTGAATAGTATGGCTCATGTGTATGTGATGCATGTGTGTAAATTATACATGACTTGCGTGTCATGTTTGTCAGCCGGCAGGAGCCAAAGTGTTGTCATTATATTGTATAACGAACTGCGTGTCAACTTGTGACTCTATGTAAAATTCATTACTAGATGTAGTAGTTGGATAATAGAGATTAGGTTGGTGGCTTGGCGTCTCGGCGTGACAAACAAGATGGAGTTCCTAGATGGTCATCGGAGTCGGAGCCAACCTGGAAGAACATCCATGAAGGAGCCATACTATTTCACAATATGTGTTTATTTGTGATTGATATGCTTCCTTGTTTTCTATGCATGTCAGAATGGTAGAAAGACCCCTCATGAATATCAAGCGAATTGCCATCCCCGATGTTGCACCTTCGCACATCAAGTACGTCTAGTAGTGGGCTCATAAAATTGGGGTGATGCTAGGTGTCCTTGAACTGAAGGGTTCGTGTCGAACACGGACATGCACTGCATTAGGTTGACTTGACAAGGCTATCAAAACTGTTTTGGGCCTTGTGGCAAAAGAGGTCGGGAGCCGGGGAATGAGATACCTACCCGGATACGATTAGCAAGGAGTTGCTTACCGGATAGGCATGTTGTCTAGCAGTGATGCTAAAGCTCACTAGTCGCATGTGCTAGTCGCATCCTGAATCACTGAGAGTTTGCGGAGGGATGCTGACTTCAGTGGCAGTATTTCTGTTTAAGGCTAGAATTACTCTACATAAACACATTGCTTAGTGATTGCATATTTTTGTGTTGTAGATCAATGGCACCACCTGCTCAACCCAACTTTGCATTGAAATCAATTCTGGAAAAGGATAAACTGAATGGAACAAACTTTACTACCTGGTATAGAAATTTGAGAATTTTTCTCAAGCATGATAAAAAGGAACATATTCTAGAGGATCCGCTTCCAGAGGAACCTGCCGATAATGCTGGTACCACAACCAAGAATGCCTACCAGAAACTCGTTGATGAATCAAACGAGATCAGCTGCCTCATGCTAGCTTGTATGGAGCCCGATTTGTAGCAGCATTTCGAAGACATTGGGTCTTTCGATATGATCGAGAGTCTCAAGAGCATTTTTCAGGTGCAGGCTAGGACCGAAAGGTTCAACGTCTGGCGATCCTTGATGGATTGTAAGCTGAAGGAAGGTGATCCACTGAGCCCGCATGTGATCAAAATGATCGGATATGTGCAAGCTTTGGATCGGTTGGGCTTCTCGCTCTTGGATGAGCTGGCTACTGATGTAGTTATGGGTTCTCTTCCGCCCAGCTATGGGACATTCATCTCGAACTATCATATGCATGGCATTGATAAGAAGCTCACTGAGTTGCATGGGATGCTCAAAGTGGCAGAGCAGGATATTAAGAAAGGCATGCATCAAGTGTTGATGGTGCAGAAATCGGCTAAGTTCAAGAAGAGTTGGTCTAAGAAGAAGGCTAAGGCAAAGGGCACGGAGATGGTAACCTCCGCCACTGCGCCGAAATCTGGACCAGACTCAAAGACCATTTGCTATGATTGCAAGGAAACTGGTCACTGGAAGAGGAACTGTAGCAAGTGGCTTGCAGAGCATGGCAAGAAGGCCGGGAATGCTGCTTCAGGCAAAGGTACACTTGTTGCATATGTTATAGACGTTTATCTTGCTGACATACCTAGTAGCTCTTGGATATTTGATACCGGATCAGTTGTTCATATTTGCAACTCGATGCAGGGGTTGGTAAGAACTAGGCGTGTGGCACAAGGGGAGATTGACATCAGGGTCAGCAACAAAGTAAGAGTTGCTGCGTTGGAGGTCGGCACGATGCAGCTCCAGCTTCCTTCTGGATTTATTTTGGAATTGAATAATTGGTATTACATTCCTGCACTTTGTCGAAACATTATTTCTGCCTCATGCTTGATGAGTCAGGGTTATGAATTCAATTTAAAGGACAATGGTTGTTCGATTTATTTGAATGGTATGTTCCACGGCTATGCACCCATTGTTGATGGGTTATTTATATTGAAATCTAGAACAGGAACCGTCTATAACATGAATGTCAAGAGGCATAAGCCCAATGAGATAAATCCGACATACTTCTGGCATTGCCGGCTTGGACACATTAGTCTGAAACGCATGAAGAAGCTCCATGATGATAGACTCCTAACTTCGACCGACTTTTGGTCGTTCGAGACATGCGAATCATGCTTGCTCGGCAAGATGACTAAGTCTCCTTTCGCAAAGAGTTGTGAGAGGGCATCTGAGCTGTTGGAACTGATACACAGTGATGTGTCTGGACCAATGAGCACAACTGCCAGAGGTGGCTGTCAGTACTTTGTGACTTTTACTGACGACTTGACTAGATACGGATATATCTATTTGATGAGGCACAAGTGAGAGACTTTTGAAAAGTTCAAAGAGTTTCAAAACGAGGTGGAGAATCAGCTCGACAAGACTATAAAACTTCTACGATCTGATCGTGGAGGTGAGTACATGAGCCAGGAGTTTGATGATCGTCTGAAAAGCAGAGGTATAGTACCTCAGCTCACACCTCCGGGTACGCCACAGAGAAATGGTGTATCAGAACGGAGGAATCGCACCTTGTTGTACATGGTTCGATCTATGATGAGCAAGTCGGATTTACCCTTGTCATTCTGGGGATACGCTCTAGAAACTGCAGCTTTCACACTTAATAGGGTACCATCAAAATCCGTAGACAATACACCACATGAGATGTGGACTGGGAAGCACTACCAAAAAAAGACACATCCGTGACATTTTGGGCCGAACGAAAAAAATTTCTGTCATACATATGACACTTCTATGACGATAATTGTGACAAAACCCGGTATCACATAGATGTGGTGGGCTCCTACTTCTATGACAAAAAATCATGACAGAAAATGGGCTTTTCGTCCTGGGGCAGGCCGGAGACGCAGCTGCATGACATTCTTTGGGCGGTCCATGACGGAAAAAACCATGGTAGAAGCAAGGGCGAGGAAAATTTCGGGGAGTTCCCGGTTACGGTGGGAGGTCGGGGGCCAAGCGATGCGCGTTTCTCTCGTACATGTACGCGCGTGTGTGCGAGGCGTTGGCTCTAACTGAACCCGAGCGAGGCATTGGGCTCTAACTGAACCCGAATGATTGGACTGCAGGCTACGCGTTACTGAACCCGAGCGATCGATCGATGGATGTTAACTCAACCCGATCGAGTGATTCCTTCGCTACTGCTGCTAACTGAAGCCGATCGATTGGATGAACAGTGAGCGTTGCGGGGGGGGGGGGGGGGGGATGAACAGTGAGCGGTGGCGTTGCCTCTGGATGAACAGGACCCCCTGGTGTGGAGGGCTGGATGAACAGTAGACGGTGGAGGGGTGCCCGTGGAGGGGTGGTTGAAGAGGACCCCGTGGTGTGGAGGGCTGGATGAACAGTAGCCGGTGGAGTAGCACGCGGTGGAGGCTGGATGAACAGGAGCCCGTGGAGGCTAGATGTCACACCCTAGCTAGTCCATGCATTAGAGTGTGCATCATGTTTACTTTCATCAGAAACTTGAAATGGGAAAGGCAGAACCCCCAGCACTCCTCCTGAAATCAACTAGGGTTTACTAAAAATAATTTCAATGAACCTGAAATGCCCTTCTAAAATGTTCACCCTCTTTGCCTTGGGTTAGAACCTCTGGCAAAATAGGTGCACAATTTTCTAGGTCAACAAAGGTCACTGGATTAAATCATATGTATGTTGCCTTTGGACATTTAAATGCTAATAAATAATTTAAATGTTCAAATAATTCTGGAAGTACATGTTTTCTGTTGGGAATAATCTAAACAGAGGCCACATTTATTTTCAGGATTTTTGGAAACATTTTAGTATTTTATCTAAAGCTAAACAGTTGCAATTTAATAGAAAACAGAAACAAAAATCAAAAAAAAGAGAGAAGAAAGCCCACCTGGGCCTTACCTGTGCTGGCCCAGCCACCTGGCTCGGCCCAGCCTGCTGGCGCTGCCTGTCATTGTCCTCCTCGCGCCAGAAGGACGCGGAGCGCGTGGCCGGCGCCCGCGGCCACACGCCGGCCACCTCCTGCTTCCGCCGACGCCCGGGAGACGCCCTGAAGTGCCACGCGACCCCCACGTCTCCCTCTCGCACTCGCTCACTCTCCCCCTCGTCTCCCTCTCTCACTCCCGCGACGGCCGAGCGCGTACCTCGCCGCCGATCGCCGTAGTCGCCACCACAGGCACCCCCTCGCCTCTCCGACGAGCCCATTAGCTCCGCCTCGACTCCCTCGTCCTCCCCACCGAGCCACGCATCGCCGAAGGCCCTGCATCACCGCCCTCGCCCTCGTCTTCATCCTCAGGCACCCGAGCCCGCTGACCCCCTCTCCGACTCCGCTGTGAGCTTCTCTTCTTTTCCCCCTAGTTCCCGTGCTCGATTACGCCTCGTAGCCACCGCTCCCTCCGAGCCCGAGCGCTCCTCGCCGCCGGCCATGTCGCCGTCGTGGCTACGGCCATGTAAGCACGCGTCCGAGCGCCTTACCATGCTCAGCACAGCACCAGGAACCCGTAGCCACCCTAGTTTCCCCCTCCCGTGCACCGTAGCGTCGATTCCGACCTCGCCCGAACTCCGGCCGCCGCCACGAGCTCGATTCCGGCGAGCTCGCTCCACCCCAGCTCCTCCCACCTGCCCCACTAGATGCGCACGAGCCCCAGCTACGCGTAGCACGTCTCCGCCGTCGATTTGGTCAACGGAGGACCAAATCCGAAGCCCTCCGTCGTCTCGGGCCTCGCGGGCGTCGAGCCGCCGGCGAGTTGACCCAGTTTGACCCTGGGTGGGCCCAGGAAGACCCCCCCTGAGTCTATGACAGGTGGGGCCGGTCGGCTAACTAAATTAGGATTAGTCTTAATTAATTTTAATTAAATCAGTCACTGACATGTGGGCCCAGGCCCCACTGATAAATAATTAGTGTTAATCTAATTTTGCTAATTAGCTGAGAGGCTGACAGAAGGGGCCCACCAGTCAGGTTTGACCTGGGCTGGCGCCTTTGACCTGCTGACGTCACCCTGACGCGTTGCTGACGCAGTAATTGATTTTCTGGATTTATTTTTATACAGGAAATTCCAGAAAATATTTCAAACTTCAAAAAATCATAGAAATTCAACCATAGCTCCAAATGAGACAAATTATATATGAAAAATTATCAGAAAAATTCAATCTATCCATCTGTAATGGTTTCATGCATGACAAAACAAGTTTACCTTTCTGTTTAGGCAGGATAGGGTAATGCACTATAAATGCCATGTTTAATGAGCTAATATTTGAATCCTTGATTCAAATGAGTTCATCCCTTTCTACTTTAGCCTGCATTAGGCCAAGACACAATCATATTGCCATGTCATAGCATGCATCATATTGTTGCATATTGTCGTGTGTTGATTGTGTTCCGATGTGTTCTCCGTGGTAGGTTCTGCCTCCGAGGATATTCACGAATATCCAACTGAAGGGCAGTATCCCGCTACCACTCCATCAGGCAAGCAACCATTGATCATTCCGATACAACCCATGTTCTCGCTCCTGCTCTTGTTTACTGCATTAAGACATCGCGATTCAAACTGCTGTGTGCTACGGTAGTTGAACCCTTATCCTCTGCATGACCTGTCATTGCCACAGTAACTAGATGAAACCCACTAGCATGTGTACGGGTTGTTTGAGCCATGTTTTGTGATTCCTACCTTGCTATGCCTGCTATGCTTAGAGTTGTGTCAGGTCTGGCTCATCTGGGTGATGGGCTAGAGTGAAATGCTTGTGTCGGTAATGTGAGGGATGTGTTGAACATGTTTTGGTAAAGGTATCGATGAGAGGCCATGTAGGAGTACATGGTGGGTTGTTTCATTGAGGCCGTCCCTAAGAACTGAGATCTGTATGTGTGATTTAAGATGCAGTTACTACCGTACATTGGGCCCGAAACCAATGGACCCCCTCGGCTTCTTAATCACCCTAGTACTCTGTCCAGGAGTTGCAATTAGTTTCTGGTGTTTGTAGGTTATGTGTTGGAGGCCGTGCGTAGCGCTGACCTAGGGGTGGGCTATGTTGCGGTAGATACACCGTGGCACGGTGTACCGAGTCACCCGTTTGGTGTCTCGGGAACCCTGTTCACATCGTTCGGGGCCGTATGTGGAAACCTCGGCCGGACTCCCTGCGGATGGAACCTGGATAGGCGATAAACCTGGACTAGGGGCTTAAGTGTTTAGGTAGGCCGTGGCCGACACCCTCGCTGGGCTTCCGCTTGAAGGTTGCCGAGTACATGTCGTGTAAGCGGCGGTAAGTGGTGAAAGCGTGTATGACGAAGTACACCCCTGCAGGGTATAAAACTATTCGAATAGCCGCGTCCGCGGTAAAGGACTACTTGATTGCCTATACAGTTCATAGACAAGTTAATGAATACTACTAAAAGACTCAAGATAAGTGTGAGTATCGAGGATGGCCCTCTTGTAGGATGATGAGGGAGGATCCCCGGTGGTGTATTGTGTTGGTGAGTAGTGGACTCGTGTGCGAAAACTATTTTATTGGTGAAGATCCGTAGGATAGCTTAGCCAAGAGTCAAAGCTGGCTTGCTGCATCAACCCCACCACCTTCTTGAGAATAAGCATGTATAGTAGGTTCTGATGTAAGACTTGCTGAGTACCTTTGTACTCATGTTTGCTTATTTATTGTTTTCAGACGACAACACTGCCCCCTCCGATGGGTTTTATGTAGACCTTGACGTCGACGAGTGACTAGCCACCCAGGTGGTGATCCCGGCCATGGAGGGCCCTATGTAGATAGACAGGCTTCGAGAAGCCTTCTTTCCTTCTAGAGTCTGTACTCAGACTAGTTGCTTCCGCATGTGCTTGTATGTTTGTATGATTGAGTGTCGGGTCATGTGACCCCTATCTGTATGAACATGTTATGTATGGCTCTCTGAAGCCTTTAAATAAAGTACTTGAGTTGTAGAGTTTTGTTGTGATGCCATGTTGTATGTACTCATATCGGGCATATTGTGTGTATGATTGAAATGCTTGGTATGAGTGGGATCCGATAATCTAGTTGTTTATCCTTGGCAGCCTTTCTTATGGGGAAATGTAGTCTAGTGTTCCTCGAGCCATAGTAGTCCGCTACAGCCCGGTTCACCGGAGTCCTGCTAGCCCAGCACTACTGTTCAGGACACTTGACTGGCCGGCATGTGTTTCACTTCGTCCCTATGTCTGTCCCCTCGGGGAAATGTCACACGGTGACTTCCGGAGTCCTGCCTAGCCTGCTACAGCCCGGGGTTCCCCGGAGTCCTGTTAGCCTAGTGCTACAGCCTGGAATCACTCGTTGATGACCGACATGTTCGATGTGATTCATGTATGCCTGTCTCCATAGGTTTGTGCCGCTTTGGGTTCATGACTAGCCATGTCGGCCCAGGTTCTCTGTCATGTGGATGCTAGCGACACTATCATATACGTGAGCCAAAAGGCGCAAACGGTCCCGGGCCGTGGTAAGGCGACACCCATGGGATACCGTGCGTGAGGCCACAAAGTGATATGAGGTGTTACCGGCTAGATCGATGTGACTTGGAATCGGGGTCCTGACAGCGTTGGTATCAGAGCCGGACTGCCTGTAGGTTCGTTGAGCCAAACTGGTCGATGTCGAGTCAAGAAATGCTTTAGTTATATGTAGGGGAATTGATTGTGGAAGGGAAACGTAAGGTTCTTTTACTTCTTTACCTATGCCTCTGATCTGAGTCATTCTCTCCTTATTCAACGTGGGCTAAGGACTAGGCTCTCTTCTTCTATCAGGTTCACGTGTTACTAATCCGTAGTAGCTTATAGGATTATTGTTACGAGTTCCAGTCCAGTTTCTACTATTCTTAGTATGTTGCTATTTGAATCAGAACCTTGATATGATGTTGTTGAGCGGTATTGTGAACTGTTGTGGATGTCTCAAATCTTTTTCTGGGCATTTACAGCCGTTATGCTGTCCAATTTTCCCTAGAAATTCTAATGTCTTTGCCTTGTGGTTGTGCTTTCAGATGGCCAACCGTCCTCAAAACCAAGTGGTTCGCCTGACCAGGTGCCTCGACGTGCCCGGTCATACTGCTATGTTAGTCCGAGTCATGATCGAGACAGGATACCGTTGGTATCCCGAATACACTGTCGAGGAGCAGTTCCGCGATTTTAATCAAAGCCAATATCTCTGCACCGTCAGGATATTTCCTTCTTATCCTGGATCTACTGAGCCCCTTCACTGTTCCTATGGACTCGGGGTTACTGTTGAGATGGCTGTGCAGGATGCTGCCTATTCCATGATGACCATTTTGCGAGTCCGGACTGGCCTGCTTCGGAACACCGATTTCCGTTACATGCCAGCTTCACTTCCGGGAGCGCAAGGGTATCTTCAGGCTATCTATGCTGACTCCACTCAGGAGGACTCACTAACTCGTACCACTGCCGAGTTGCTCGAAGATAAGGACCGAGAGAATCGGGCCTTGAGGCTGGAGCTTTTCAATACCCGTGCTGATCATTGGGCCACATTGACTCGGTTTGCACCTGCGGTGCAAGCTGGATGTATGGATACAAGGGATCTGTATCCTGTGAGATCAGCTCTGCCAGACATGGTGGATTGGCGTGATGTGGGAGGCATCACCCCACCCCGTGGTCCCCGCAGGCCACCGTTCGTTGGTCCAAGACCTCATCCTAGCCCTTTTGGTCCACAGGCTCCTCAGGACTGTCTGTTTCCGGATGGTCATGTTGAACTTCCAGGTTACGGAGGTGACTTCTATGAGAACTACTACGGAGCTGTCTGAGTTAGTAGTAGTACCACTAGTATTGTAGTAGTTGTATTTCCACTGTCCTGCGTGACTTGTGGAATACGACTTAGTGAGTAGTCAATTCCGGAGGTGTAGACAAATAATGTATAGGAGCTTGGAATGCCTCCGATGAGATGTAATGTCTTCCATCATAGTTGTACTGTAGCCTGGGCTTGTACTAAACTATGTATGATGTGTATGACCGTTGGTATATATATGGCAATTTTATATTACCATGTCATGCGGATGAACATCTCTGCATTCCGTGTTATCCATTACATTCTGCACTTCCTTGCTAAGTTTGAGCCATCCTTGTCTAAACCGTTGTCTTGTTTTCTCCTAGGATGGTCAACACTCGCAGCAACCCTGCTGCCCCGGAGCAGGGGGAAGCCAGTGCAGCTAGGGGTGAAAATCTGCCTCACCCGCCTTCTCTGGCCGAAGTGATGCTAGAGGCGGAAAGAAACAAGCGTGAGACTAACCGCCTGCTGGAGCGGATTGAGCAGAACACTACACGCCACCCACGAAATGACTTGGTGTCAATCAATGACTTTATCAAGTTGTACCCACCAAAGTTCAACCATTCCGTCGAGCCCCTCGACGCGGATGACTGGCTTCGCAGCATCACCCACAAGCTACGTTCTGCCAACGTGGCCGAAGCCGACAAGGTTACTTATGCTGCCTATCACCTCGAAGGCCCTGCTAGCCTTTGGTGGGAAAACTTCGAAGCTATGCGCCCGGTCGGCCAAATCACTACTTGGGCTGAATTCAGTGAGGCTTTCCGTGAGCATCACATTCCGGAAGGTCTCATGGATCGCAAGAGGGAGGAGTTCTGTAACTTCACCCAAGGAAGACTGACTGTGGATGCTTACAGTCGTGAATTTGGGAATCTGGCACGCTATGCTCCCGAAGAGGTATCTACTGACGCCAAGAAGCAAGCAAGGTTCCGTAAGGGACTTAGCCCTAAGCTTCGCCGCGATCTCCGTCTGCACGAGTGCACATCTTTTCAGAAGTTGGTAAATAAAGCCATCAGTGCTGAGACGGGCCAGACTGACTATGACGCTTCACGCAAGCACTCCCGTGATTTTGGCTCTTCATCCGGCTCTGGGGCTCAGAAGCGCCGGGTGTGGATTCCAAGCACGGCACTACCACCCAGGTTCATTCCGAGGCCATCCTTTGAGGCACCTCGTCCCAACCAGCAATTTGCACCGCCCAAGCCCTATGGTGGCCCCGCTGCTAATGCTGCTCCACGCCCCAATGTGGTGACATGCTTCAAGTGTGGAGAGCCGGGTCACTATAGTCGAGAGTGTCCCCAGAACAACCCCAATCAAGCTGGAAAGTCCGTTGGCCGTGGTAAGCCCGCGGGGAAGACTTTCTACGCCAAGCCGGCCACCACTGCCCGTGGCCATGTCAACTATGTTTCAGCCGAGGAGGCTCATGAGGATCCTAACGTCGTCCTTGGTACGCTCCTTGTTAACTGCCATCCGGCATCTGTTCTTTTCGATACTGGAGCATCTCATTCATTCATATCCGAGAACTATGCTCGATTGCATAACACAACATTCTGTGACATGCCCACTTCCATGGTAATTCAAACTCCGGGTTCCAAATGGCAAACTTCTAGAGTAAGCCATGGGAACGAAATTCTTGTCGATAGACTTGTCTTCCTTGCATCCTTGATAGCTCTCAAGTCCACGGACATAAACATCATCTTGGGTATGGACTGGATGTCAGCTCATTACGCTAAGATTGATTGTGCCACTAGAACCGTTCAACTTACTCACCCCTCGGGCAAGACAGTTAATGTTTTAACTCGAGTGGCCAAGCACCAACTTTACTCCCTAAATGCCAACCCCCTTCCAGACCTTGAGGATGTTCCGGTAGTCCGAGATTTTCCGGATGTCTTTCCAGAAGAACTACCAAGTGTTCCACCTGACAGGGATGTCGAGTTTGTGATAGATCTTGTTCCAGGAACCGTTCCAATTTCTAGAAGACCCTACAAGATGGCACCCTTAGAACTAGCCGAGCTTAAGAACCAACTCGATGAGTCCTTGAAAAAGGGTTTCATCCGTCCTAGTTCCTCTCCTTGGGCTTGCCCCGTCCTCTTCGTCAAGAAGAAGGATGGAACGGATCAATGGTTGTGGATTACCGACCTGTCAACTTGGTCACCATCAAGAACAAATATCCGCTTCCCAGGATCAACGATCTGTATGATCAGCTCGCTGGATCCTCAATCTTCTCCAAGATGGATTTGAGGTTGGGCTACCATCAAATCAAAATCAGAAATGGGGACATTCCCAAAACGGCCTTTGTTACTCGTTATGGCCTATACGAGTACACCGTCATGTCCTTCGGTTTAACCAATGCCCCGGCTACCTTCTCTTGGTTAATGAACTCGGTCCTCATGGAGTACTTGGACAAATTCGTCGTAGTATACCTCGATGACATACTCATCTACTCCAAGAATGAAGAGGATCATGCCGAACATCTAAGGCTGGTATTGATGAAACTTCGAGAGCATCGCCTTTACGCCAAGTTCTCCAAGTGTGAATTTTGGTTGCCAGAAGTGACCTATCTAGGCCATGTAATCTCTGGTAAGGGTATTGCCGTCAATCCCGAGCGAGTTCAAGCTGTCCTTGATTGGACTCCACCTGAAACGGTCAAGCAAGTTCGGAGTTTCCTTGGCCTAGCAAGCTATTGCCGCCGCTTCGTCGAGAATTTCTCCAAGGTTGCTAAACCTCTAACTGAACTCCTCAAGAAAGATAAAAAGTTCGAGTGGACTCCACAGTGCGAGATCAGTTTTCAGGAACTGAAAAGACGTCTGACATCTGCCCCCGTACTGGTACCACCAGACTTCTCCAAGTACTTTATTATCTATTGCGACGCCTCGCGACAAGGACTAGGTTGCATACTCATGCAAGATCGTCAGGTAATTGCCTATGCCTCATGGCAATTACACCCGCATGAGGAAAATTATCCTACACATGATCTAGAGCTTGCAGCTGTAGTCCATGCACTTAAAACCTGGCGACATTACCTTCTCGGTAATCGTTGCGAGATCTTCACCGATCACCAAAGTTTAAAATATATCTTCACCCAACCAGATTTGAATCTCAGGCAAAGACGTTGGGTCGAGTTGATCTCGGATTACGACTTAGGAATAACTTACACCCCAGGCAAAGCCAATGTCATGGCTGATGCGCTAAGCCGTAAGTCCTATTGTAACAACCTGATGTTACAACAAAGTCAACCACTTCTCCATGAGGAATTTCGTAAACTTAATCTTCACATTGTTCCTCGAGGATTCCTTTCCACCCTGGTGGCGAAACCTACCCTTGCGGATCAGATTATCAAGGCACAGAAGGTAGATCCGGGAATCTCCCGTATTAAGAGAAACATTAAGAAAGGAGTCACGAATTGTTTCTCCATTGATGATCAAGGTGTTGTATACTTTGGGAATCGCCTAGTGGTTCCAAAGGCGCGAAACCTGAGGCAACTGATCCTCAAGGAAGCTCATGAATCCCCTTTCACCATTCATCCCGGTAGTACCAAAATGTATCAAGACCTACGCCAGAGGTTTTGGTGGACTAGGATGAAGAGAGAAATTGCTCAATACATTGCTAATTGCGACGTTTGTCATCGGGTTAAAGCAGAGCATCAACGGCCTGCTGGCACCCTTCAACCTTTGTCTATTCCTGAATGGAAATGGGATAAAATCAGTATGGATTTCATCACTGGGTTTCCCAGGACCAAGAGAGGGAATAATGCCATCTTCGTCGTGATCGACCGACTTTCCAAAGTAGCCCATTTCCTACCTGTTCGTGAGTGTATCACCGCTAGCCAGCTAGCCGAGTTATACATCTCCCGAATAGTGTGTCTTCATGGTGTTCCATTGGAAATTAACTCAGTCCGTGGGAGTCTCTTCACCTCTCGATTTTGGGAAAGTTTCCAAAATGCTATGGGAACTCGTCTCTCTTTTAGCACCGCCTTTCATCCTCAATCAAGCGGTCAAGTAGAACGAGTCAATCAAATTCTGGAAGATATGCTCCGAGCCTCTGTCATCTCGTTCGGAATGAGTTGGGAGAAATGCCTCCCATTCGCGGAGTTTGCCTATAACAATAGTTATCAAGCCAGCTTAGGCAAGGCTCCTTTCGAAGTTCTCTATGGACGGAAATGTCGAACGCCTCTTAACTGGTCAGAAACCGGGGAAAGACAACTCTTTGGCCCGGATATGATTCAGGAAGCAGAAGAGAAGGTTCGCGTTATTCGTGAGAAATTGAAAACAGCCCAATCTCGTCAAAAGAGTCAATATGATCGTAAACATAAGCCTATGACTTATGAAGTCGATGAGAAGGCCTACCTTCGGGTTACTCCGTTAAGGGGAACCCATCGTTTCGGTATCAAAGGCAAATTGGCCCCTCGTTACATTGGACCCTTTCACATTCTTGCCAAACGAGGAGAAGTTGCCTACCAATTGGAACTACCTCCGCATCTTTCCAGAGTTCACAATGTCTTCCACGTTTCACAACTCAGGCGTTGCTTCGCGGATCCTATCCGCGGGGTGGACCACGAAACGCTTGATCTATAAGATAACCTCTCTTATCGGGAATATCCCGTTCGTATCCTTGATCAAGCCGAGCGTACCACTCGACGTCATAACATCAAGTTTCTCAAGGTTCAATGGTCACATCATTCCGAGGAAGAAGCCACTTGGGAAAGGGAGGATCGTCTTCGACTCGAGTACCCCACCTTCTTTCCAGAGGATCCTAAATCTCGGGACGAGATTCTTTTGAGTGGGGGTGAGTTGTCACACCCTAGCTAGTCCATGCATTAGAGTGTGCATCATGTTTACTTTCATCAGAAACTTGAAATGGGAAAGGCAGAACCCCCAGCACCCCTCCTGAAATCAACTAGGGTTTACTAAAAATAATTTCAATGAACCTGAAATGCCCTTCTAAAATGTTCACCCTCTTTGCCTTGGGTTAGAACCTCTGGCAAAATAGGTGCACAATTTTCTAGGTCAACAAAGGTCACTGGATTAAATCATATGTATGTTGCCTTTGGACATTTAAATGCTAATAAATAATTTAAATGTTCAAATAATTCTGGAAGTACATGTTTTCTGTTGG
>NC_053024.1:706608838-706683048 GCF_003073215.2 Triticum urartu | reverse complement strand
CTTGGTATGAAATCTGTAATCCACGGCAGTCCTTCTCCTAGAAGCATACGGATCTGCTTCTCTCCATTTCCTCAGCCCTGAATCTTTCCTGAGCTTCATATCCTCAGCCACAGGATGGCATCGTTGTGGTCTGGGATCTTGGGCTTAAGCTTCCTAAGGACACTCTCTTCCTTTGACGTGTGGCAGCCTTAGGCAGATTGCTGGGGGTGCTCCTGCTGCCATCATCAGAAGAACTTGAGGGGCTAGTGCCCTCACTCATCACAACTTGCTGCTCAGACACATTCTGGCTGTCACTTTGATCAGACATGTTGCAAACTGACTGCTGACCCTGTGAATAGATTATGGATAAGATAGAGTGGATGAGCATCACAAAAAGCAGAGATTTTTGCAAAAGATTAATTCAAAAACTTAGTTTTAGTTTTCCACAGAAAGCATCTCGGATCTACCGATTTTCAAACTCGGTGACATCGAAGCAGTTTTAGCACCAGAACTGGTGAACTCGGTCAGACCGAGTCACAGTTCGGTGGCACCGAGACTGCTAGGGTTTCACAGAATTCCAAAATCGGTCGCACCGATAAGTTATTCTCGGTCAGACCAAGTTTCACTTGTGCAATGGCAAAAGCCAGATCGGTGGGACCGAGTTTTTCAACTCGGTGGGTCCGAGATGGTTTCGGCGGAAACCTAACCCTAAAATTTTCGAATTAAACCTAATCTACGAGTTCATTGACTGGATAGGAGTGTTTCAATCGTGGCAAGAATCATGATGATCACAATGTGCTAGGAATCGGAGTGGAGAATAGCACAAAGATCGAGTCCATACCCTAGTTCAGCGGAGACTCGCTACGGCGGCAACGGCGGGGCAGAATTCCGTTGACGGCGGCGGAGACCAGCGACTGGAGGCTGCTGGCGGTGAGAAGACGATCCGGAGACCACGAAGGCAGAGCAGGCTGTCGCGCGGGCGAAGAGGTTTCAGAGAAATTTCCAAAATTTTGCCCGTGACTATATATAGCCCGACCCTGTCGGTGTGACCGAGTGGAACAACTCGGTGGCACCGAGATGCAAAACTATGTGCAGTTATTGCAACTCGGTGTGACCGAAAAGTTCAAATCGGTTGCACCGAGATCGAAAACCTAGATCAACTTAATGAACTCGGTAGGACCGAAAATGGAGTATCGGTCAGACCGAGATTCATAAAGAGGTTTTGGAAGTTTAAGTCTATGACGAATCGGGGACTCCGAGCGCTCCTCACACAGAGTGGTTCGAATCTGACTTGATCAAGTTTTGTGATGCAGCATGAATAGAGTTTGAGACGAGAAAAGCATAGATAGCTAGAGGAGGTTCTTAGGCATTCTTGTCCATCCACTTGGCAAAAGAAGAAAGCCAAACAATCAAAACAACAAGTGGATGTCCTCGAATGAGTAAAATATGCAACCAACATGCTCACACAATAAGATGGCAAATGAAATATGTGGCAAAGCATGCACAACCAATTCTAGCATCTATCAAGCAATTTGCGATGACTAGGTCATCTATATATGAGTATATTGACTTAGGAGTCAAGTGAGAACACTTGATCGTAGGTCATACTCATCGTTTAAGCTCAAGTGGGGTTACCACTTTTACATAAAGCATTGTTGTATTCACATCTTTAGAGCTGCTTTAGCTCAAGTCTTAGAGTAAAGCTCCCCCTAGATGTGATATCCCCCCTAAGAGGGATGAACTAACCTTGGGTTTTGTCGATGATGACTTCATGTAGATGTTGAAGATGTGGATGCTCAATGTTGATGTAGATCACTTGGAGCTATCCATTTGAGTGAATTGCACTTTCAATACCTACATGGGTTAGTCCCACAAGGAACAAACAAGGATATCCATAGACATAGAGTGATGCACACACAAGATGATGTCCATGAAAACTTTAGGTTACCTTGTCCCTTGTCTTACCAACAAGAGGGTTTGTGACTCCTTGAACTAGTGCAAGATGTGGAAGTTGATTGCACTTGTTCTTGCCAAAATGATAAGAGTGAAGTATGTTGGCGGAGTCACCCTCAAGAACTCTCTAGTTCTTCTTCTTTTGGATCCACACCATCTTGATGGGAATCCTTGGAGTTGTAGTCGTACTTGATGTAGTGGAACTTGAAGTAGTCTTGGGAATCCACTTGACTAAGGTCTTAGGAGCTTCTTCAAATGCATCAATCTCCTCTTGAAGCTTGTCCTTGCCTTTTTGCTTGTAGTCTTGTGGTGGAAGATCATCTTGAGCTTGTGTTCCCTTGAAGGAAGTATCACACTTCTCTTGTTGAGGAATAAACTTTGTCTTGGGGTATTGATCTTCTTCCCATTCAACTCCATTGGCATTGAACTTTCGTTCAAAACCAACACCTTGATTCTTCCGGTGCATTCCTTGCTTGCGCACAATTTCCTCGAATTGCTTACTTCCGGCAAGGCTCTTGTAAACACCTTTCTCTATAATTCCCTTCAATAAGCTATTTTCTTGCTCAAGTGTAACTTGGCTAAGAGAATCATTAGTGGAATCAAGAGAACTACTAGAAGCAACAATATTGGATTTAGCATGATCATTGTTACTACTAGAGGAAGAATCTTTCTTATTCTTGTTACTAGTTTTGACTTGAGGCATGTAGGTGGATAAAAGTAAATGCTTGGCAATGTGAGAAGAACTTTTCTTGCGGAGATCATCATTGATTGCTTTTAAGAACTCATGCTCTTGCTCAAGATTAAGCTTTTCAAAGCGTAGTTTCTCATGAGCTCTTAAAAGTTCTCGATGATCTTCGAAGATAGTTTCATGGGCTAACTGAAGAGTGTTTAGTTCTTTAGTTAGAGCCTCAATCTTCTCCTTATCATTGTCATTCGTTTTAGCATGATTAATTGATATTTCACCATAATATTCTTCACTAGAGTTGTCAACAAGCAAATCATCATCACCTAACAAGTCATCTTCATCACTATTAAAGTCAACATACTCGGGGTGTGTTACCTTAGGACCTTTGGCCATGAAGCCTCTTCCAATTCCTTCATTTGGTGAGTCAAATATGTCGTAGGAGTTGGTTGACACAAGTGCTAGACCGGCAACACCTTCATCTTGAGTATCTTCGGAGTCGGAGTGATAACTTCTCTTGGAGTGGCTGTCGGAGTCGGATCCGGATACCCATTCACCAATATGAGCTTGATGTCTTCGTTTTGTATAGCTCCTTGATGATTTTTCCTTCCTTTCCGAATCCTTGCTTCTCCGTGAGTATCTTCGTTCATAACGATCATCTCTACTCCTTCTCTCTCTTGGTGGAGATTCTTTGCTTCTTCTTTTTGGAGAATCTTCTCTTCTCTTGTAGGGAGCCGTACACTCATTGGAATAGTGTCCGGGTCTTCCACAATTATAGCAGTTTCGCTCTCGACTAGAAGATCTTTTGTCATTGTAGGACCTTGACTTGAAGCTTCTATCTTTGTTTCTACTCTTGTAGAACTTGTTGAAGTTCTTCACCATTAAGCTCAATTCTTCATTGAAGTTTTGTTTCTCACTTGATGATGTGGGGACTTCACATGACGCTTTGTAGGCACCACTTGATTTATTGTGAAGTTCCTCTTTATCCTTGAGTGACATCTCATGAGCAACAATCCATCCAATTACTTCCGTTGGCTTGAGATCTTTGTAGTTGGGCATCATTTGGATTAATGTGCACACGGTATCATATTTCCCATCCAAGGCTCTTAGGATCTTCTTGATGATGAATCTATCGGTCATCTCTTCACTTCCTAAGCCGGCAATCTCATTTGTGATGAGAGCAAGCCTAGAGTACATTTCAGCGACACCTTCACCATCCTTCATCTTGAACTTGTCAAGTTGACTTTGGAGCACATCCAACTTGGATTCCTTGATGGAGTCGGTACCTTCGTGCATATCAATCAAAGTATCCCAAATTTCCTTTGCATTCTCAAGGCGGCTGATTTTGTTGAATTCTTCGGGGCACAATCCGTTGAAGAGAATATCACAAGCTTGAGCATTGTATTGCAACATCTTCAACTCATCCGCGGTAGCTTCATGGTTTGGTTCTCTCCCATCAAAGAACTCACCTTGCAAACCAAAACAAACAATAGCCCATACGGTGGGGTTATGTCCAAGAATATGCATTTTCATTTTATGCTTCCAACTAGCAAAATTAGTGCCATCAAAGTAAGGACCTCTATGGTGATAATTTCCCTCGCTAGACGCCATACTCTCCTAGGTTGTGAAACCAAGGCTATGACCACCAAAAGCTATGGAGATCAAGGCAAATGGAGACCAAAGCTCTGATACCACCTGTAGGATCGAAAGTATGTCTAGAGGGGGGGTGATTAGACTACTTGACCAAATAAAAACTTAGCCTTTTCCCAATTTTAGTTCTTGGCAGATTTTAGCTATCTTAGAGCAAGTCAAGCAATCATCACACAATTCAAGCAAGCATGCAAAGAGTTTATTGGCAGCGGAAAGTAAAGCATGCAACTTGCAAGAATGTAAAGGGAAGGGTTTGGAGGATTCAAACGCAATTGGAGACACGGATGTTTTCCCGTGGTTCGGATAGGTGGTGCTATCCTACATCCACATTGATGGAGACTTCAACCCACGGAGGGTAACAGTTGCGCGAGTCCACGGAGGGCTCCACCCACGAAGGGTCCACGAAGAAGCAACCTTGTCTATTCCACCATGGCCATCGCCCACGAAGGACTTGCCTCACTAGCGGTAGATCTTCACGAAGTAGGCGATCTCCTTGCCCTTACAAACTCCTTGGTTCAACTCCACAATCTTGTCGGAGGCTCCCAAGTGACACCTAGCCAATCTAGGAGACACCACTCTCCAAGAAGTAACAAATGGTGTGTTGATGATGAACTCCTTGCTCTTGTGCTTCAAATGATAGTCTCCCCAACACTCAACTCTCTCTCATAGGATTTGGATCTGATGGAAAGAAGATTTGAGTGGAAAGCAACTTGGGGAAGGCTAGAGATCAAGATTCATATGGTAGGAATGGAATATCTTGGTCTCAACACATGAGTAGGTGGTTCTTTCTTAGAACATATGAGTAGGAATGGTGTATGTGTTCTGATGGCTCTCTCCACGAATGAAGAGGAGGTGGAGGGGTATTTATAGCCTCCACACAAAATCCAACCGTTACACACAATCTACCAATCTCGGTGGGACCGAATCAGAAAACTCGGTCTGACCGAAATAGTAAACCTAGTGACCGTTAGGAATTTCGGTGGGACTGAGATGCAACTCGGTAGGACCGATTTGGTTAGGGTTTGGGCATAACGTAATCTCGGTGAGACCGATCGCACAAACTCGGTGAGACCGAGTTCGGCAATTAGCTAACCAGAGAGTTGGTCAGGCAAACTCGGTGGGACCGACTTGCTCTTTCGGTGAGACCGAAAAGTTACAAGAAGGAAACAGAGAGTTTGCATTGCATTCTCGGTGGGACCGATTCGCTCTTTCGGTGAGACCGAAAAGTTACGAAAGGGAAATAGAGAGTTTGCAACCCCATCTCGGTGTGACCGAGATCCTTATCGGTAGGACCGAATTGCTAGGGTTTGGCAGTGGCAAATGACAAGTGAAACTCGGTGGCGCCGGATTGACAGAATCGGTATGACCGAGTTTGGCTTAGGGTTTAGGTTTTGGAGCATATCACTAAGCACATAAAGCAAGAGGCTCATTAAGCAACACCTCATCCCTCCTTGATAGTATTGGCTTTTCCTAAAGACTCAATGTGATCTTGGATCACTAAAATATAAAATGAAGAGTCTTGAACTTTTGAGCTTGAGCCAATTCTTTGTCCTTAGCATTTTGAGGGTTCCACTTTCACATCCATGCCATGCCAATCATTGAGCTTTCCTGAAATAATCATCTTGGAATAGCATTAGCTCAATGAGCTATATGTTGTTATGGATTACCAAAACCACCTAGGGATAGTTGCACTTTCAGCCGGTCTTCGTCGCGTTGTCGGGTTCTTCGCCTACTTCAAGCACCGCCGCCGCACGCCTAACCTAGCCACCGCCGCTGCTTCCCCCATAGCCGCCGCTCGTCCACCTCCTTCATCTTCGTCCAGCACCAGCCCGTCGTCAACGTTGCCGTCATCTACCCCGACCACTTCGTCTACTCCGACAACCGCTGGCGACATCGGCCCCGCGCCGATTGGCGCCGCAAACGTCGTCATGCTGGCCTCTCCGACATGACGTATAGCTCGTGCAGGTCCCAGTCTAGGCATGTCCGGTGCTGGCAACACCGATGCATGCCTTTGTCCACGACGTGTCCCTGGGCCTGGCAAGCCTGGTGCGGTCCTTCGTCAACTTCGTCTTCGTCCGTCCTCACACCCCCGGGTTTGGCACACCCGGTGCAATGCCTTGTCAACACCATCCTCCTTCAGGCGCACCACTATCTCGACACCACTGCGCCCATCACTAACTCGGTGTCTCCTTGCGCCCGTGGCTCCACGGCGACTCCCTTGACACCGGCTACCCCGACTCGACATCGACCACGACGTTCTTCGCATGGCTACCTGGACCATGACTACACCACCCTATGCTCTCGGCTACCTGACATCGGCACAATGGGTTATCATCCGCTGGAGCAACTCATCGGCTTCCTCTACAGTCAACGCCTCCACAACGCGACACCGTCCGCGATGCTCTCGCTACGACTGCAGGGGAGGGGGGGGGGTGATGCGGAGCATCCTACGATCATCCCCATGGACCTACAACCATCTCATCAAGAGCCAAGAGGACCCATGACACGAGCACGAGCCAGAGCTCTCAAGAACGAGGTGACTTCTTTCCTTAGTGATATCACATATGATCCACTCGAGACATGGTTACTACCTAAGTCCGATATGCTATGCATGATCAGGTGTCAAGAGGAGCCTCCCAAAGATGCACGTGAAGACGGACAAGCCGCCAAGTCCATGGATGAAGAGAACCAACGGAAGCGGACAAGTTCACCTTCCAGGCTCCGGACATCCGGCCAAGACCCCGGACGTCCGGCCCCTGGAGCGCCCACCTCTGCAATAGCCAAGCTGGCCAAGCCTACAGGGCCCGGACATCCGGCCACCAGCCCGGACATCCGGCCTTCCACGACACCCCGGACATCCGGGCCCCTGCCCGGAAATCCGGACCCCCCTATCCAGAGAGCCACCGAAGCTGCCCCGCCAGCCCGGACATCCGGCCACCAGCCCGGACATCCGGCGCCTCCGGAAGCCCCGGACATCCAGCCCGAACAGCCCGGACATCCGGCCTCACCTGCGCGTGAATAGTGAAGGGCCGAAGCCCATGTACCCTTTCTCCCCCGTAGACTATATATACTCCACCCCCTTCCTCTTTCTAGGGTTAGCGTTGATTTAGCTCATATGTGAGATAGAGCTTCGCTCATCCATTACGGATCTACTCCACGAGAGAGACCGCGGCCCCTCTACGGAGAAGATCCCCTTGGATTCAAGACCCCCTCTTGGGTGGCCCCATCAAGACCTCCTTCTAGTAGAAGAACCGGTTACTTGTATTGTCCTTTGTTGACCGTGGATCATCGTGTATCTCTTTGTGTTTCGAGGATCTAGCGCATGTGTAATCGAATCTTGTTGGTTAGAGTGATTCTCTCATGTTTTCCCTCGTGAATCCCCCTCGTGTTCTTCGTGTTTCTCTTTGGGATCCGCTCCTTTCGTGAAAGATCGGCCATCTAGGGTTCCACCCTACATCATCTTGGTATCATGAGCCACGTTGATCACGATTTCGGAGCCCCCTCTCTTTGTTTTCTAGCCTGGTTTTGTTATTTTTCGTCCTAATCCGAAAATTGCCCCACAAAAATATCCCTAAATTTTTTTTTGTGATTTGTTGGTGTGATGAAGTTTTGTTGGATCTGATCCGCGGATTTTGTGTGTTGCAGGTAGATCTAGCATTCCCCCACCTTTTCCCCAATTTCCTCCACAAAATCGTCCCAATTTTGCTCGAATTTGACCTCTCCACGCAGTGTTCTTCCAAGAAGTCCTCGGATCACGAGCCCGGACATCCGGCCCGAACAGCCCGGACATCCGGCCATCACCTCCGGACATCTGGCCCCTGGCAGCAAAACCCACCCATCCACCATCCTTTTCCCGTCCAACTTTCGCCAAATTTTGTTCCGGTGCCACTTACACTTCCGCATACATCCACCACTTCCGCATAGCCCACCATAGCCTTTCCCGCTACCACCTCCGACAATTTTGTCAAATTTTGTTTTGAGAATTTGAGTTGTGGTTTCCGTGTCCTTTTGTGTTTCGGCTATCTAGGCACGGTTCGACATCAACATTGCCACCGCTCAACTTCACCAAGGACTACTACGAACGGCTACATCAACATCACTTGGGTACCACCTTCACCTTGGATATCGACTTGGTATCGTGGTATCATCATACTCTTTTGCAATTGCATTGATAACCCCATGGCCTTACTTTTGCGTCACTTACCCATCGAGACTAGCCATTGAGTATTGCCGGCAACGTGACTTGTGCACATTAGTGTTCATACTTCCCATAGCATACATACTATCATCGTGTTGCATATCTCGGTATCATCACTTGTGTCACAAAGTTGTTGTCGCATACACAATTGCTATCTTGGTTCGTGAAGCATTGCATGAGAAAAGAGCTCAAACATCAAAGAGCCAAACAAGCTTTTAAGCAAACAAGGAAAGATAAGCAAAGAGCTCATAAGCAAGAACCATAGCATCATACAACATTAAGATTGTCATACTCGATCATCTTGGATCAAAGCATAGGAACATCATACATATAGCATACGTGGGATAGAAGTCGTTGAATTTTTGCTTAGTAGGTTGTGCACAAGTTCGTATCCGCCTATTGTGCAATCGTGCTAGCGTCTCTCTAGTGTTGTGCAACAAGAGCATCTTGGTGAATTCCACATTTTGGCTCATCCTTGGTTGCATAACCCCGTATTATCTATTTGCGTGTGTGTTTCCGTGTACCATATCTTGCTATTGGTCTACTTGTTACATTTGCAAATTTGTGAATCTTTTCCAACATTATTGAGTCTCACTTACAATTGCATCAAATTTTGTGCCACCATCCTAACCGAGCTCCACCATAAGCTTTTCCTTGTGTAGGTGTGAGAACCGACAAGAATTGGTACCAATTGTGCTATTTCCTTGTTACACATTGGAGTCATCTTTGATCCATTGTCAACATCGGTCAAGGTACATTTGATATTGGTTCTTCCCTTTCTTCCACTCACATTTGTCTTGGAATGATGGATATGCCAAGTACTTCTACCAACCCACTCTTCATGGAGCAAGACGACGACATGACCTCCTTCGTCACCAAGAGTCACCTCTTTGGTGCACAACGTGCTTTGCATCAAGAGCAACAAGCTATGAGTGAACGCATTGACAACCTTGCCGCCGACTTGTGACTTTCCGAGCAACGTACAAGGGACTACTTTGACAACAAGCTCGACGATCACAAGCAAGAGAATGACGCAAGAATGGTCGAGATTCGAGCTTTGTTGCTTCGTTCGTCTACATCGACTTCGTCAAGAAGGAGCCGTTCAAGTCGACACTCCGATGACACCATCTCCGGTTCAAGTACACCGACATCGAACACTCTTCGACGAGCCGCGCGCAACGAGTGTCAAGCAAACCTCAATCCACTTCGAGACACCGACTCGCAAGAACATCGACAACGTCAAGCCGACGAAGCCTTTGCGCTAGCTCAAGAACGGCATCGCCAACGTCAACGTGAACAAGAGGAGCGAGCGCGACAACATCAAGATGCACAAGACGCCGAGGCAGAACGCCAACAACAACAACTACGTGACGCTCAAGCACTTGAAGCGCAACGAGCCCTTAATGCATCAAGTCCTGCCGTAGCCGACCGTGGCCGACAAGCTCGACTACATCAAGAAGCACTCGAGATGAAGCTCAAGAAAGAATTTACCAAAGACGTGTGCGTCAACAAGCTCCTCGTCAAGATGGACAAGCGCCTCGTCAAGATCGACAAGCTCCCCATCAAGTTCACCAAGAGCATGCAAACAATGGGAATCCTCCGTGGCAAGAGCAACACAAGGTTGACAACCCTCCGCGTCAAGAGTACCACGAGTTGGACAATCATCTAAAACATGGGCGTCATCATCCCCGACCCCAACATAATGAAGAGCAACGCTATGGCAAGCTCAAGTTCACCATGCCCAAGTTCAATGGAAGCAACGATCCCGAAGAATACCTTTCATGGGCATTGAAGGTTGACAAGATCTTCCGTTTGCACAATTATGAAGAAGAGAAGAAGATCGCGATGGCATCCCTTGAGTTCCAAGATTGTGTCCTCATTTGGTGGGAACAAATCATCGAGCACCGAGCGGCAAGAGGTGAACCACCCATCACCACTTGGAGACAAATGAAGGATGTTATGCGAGCACGCTTCGTGCCTACCTACTACAACCGCGACCTCTTCAAGAAACTTCAACAACTCAAACAAGGAACCAAGAGCGTTGAAGAGTACTACAAGGAAATGGAGATTTCCATGATACGAGCCAACGTCAAGGAAGATGATGAGCAAACTATGGCACGGTTCTTGAATGGACTCAATCATCCTATCAAGAAGATTGCCGACTTCCAACCATACTCGAACCTCATCGAGTTAGTGCATCAAGCTACCAAAGCGGAACGGCAAGTACAAGACGACTTCAAGTACGCCAAGTTCTCATCCAAGTCCTATGGCCTCTCCAACAATCAAGCTTCGCTGACTCCAACACCTTCTACCTCAACCAAGCCTTCTACAAGCAACGACGACAAGTCAAGTTACAAGAAACCTTCGGCAAGTTCAAGTCGTCCTCCTACTACAAGCAACTTCAAGAAAGCTTCAAAATCATCTACTCCAACTGATGAGACCGTCAAGACAAGTTCTATCAAATGCTTCACATGCGGAGGCCGAGGCCACAAGTCCTTCGAGTGCACAAACAAGCGCACCATGATCCTCAACGACGACGGAACCTATGATTCCATGAGTGAAGGAGAAATGGAAGCTCTTGAGCAAGTGGCCATGCACCGACAAGTGAACAATGACGATGAAGATGACCAAGTCTTTTGTGATGAAGATTCAAGTCCCGCTCTTGTTGTCTCGATCCAAGGTCTTGACTCTTCAACACCAACAAGACGAAGATCAAAGATGCCATATCTTCCACACAAAGGCCGGCATCAATGGACGCTCCGTCAAGGTCATCATCGATGGAGGTAGTTGCCACAACTTAGCAAGTGAAGAACTTTGCTCCAAGCTACAATTGGTCAAGATGAAGCACCCGCACCCCTACAAGGTTCAATGGCTAAGCGACACCGGCACCATACAAGTCGAGCATAGAGTACAAGTCTCTTTCAAGATTGGCGCCTATGAAGACACATTGGAATGTGATGTACTTCCGATGACCGTTTGCCACCTCCTCCTTGGACGGCCATGGCAATTTGACCGTGGTGTCATTCACAATGGGCGTACAAATCACTATAGCTTCAAGATGAAAGGGAAAGAGTTCGTGCTACGTCCTATGTCTCCAAGCCAAGTGCTCGCCGACAAGCAAGCCACCCATCGTGGAGAGAATAGTGAGAGAGTGAGCCACCAAAAAGAGAGTGAGCGCCACAAGCCCAAATTGAGTGCCTCCACGATGAGCGACAAGAAAAATTTAGTTCTCTTTGCCACCAAACGTGAGATGAGAGAAGTGTGTGAGAACCCATCTAGTGTCCTACACTATGTCCTATTGTGCAGGGATGACGTCACAAACACTAACACCTCTCACGATCTACCTTTGGTGTTATCTTCTCTCTTGCAGGAATTCCAAGATGTTTTCCCCGATGAGCTACCTCCGGGTCTACCTCCACTACGAGGCATTGAGCACCGAATTGATCTCATCCCCGGAGCGCCGCTTCCCAACAAAGCCCCATACCGCGTCAACCCCGAAGAAACCAAAGAAATACAAAGGCAAGTAAAACATCTCATAGACCATGGTCATGTGCGTGAAAGTTTGAGTCCTTGTGCCGTACCGGTCATTCTTGTACCAAAACGTGACGGTAGTTTTCGCATGTGCTCCGATTGTAGACCTATCAATGCTATCACCGTTAGATATAGGTACCCCATTCCACGCCTTGATGATATGCTTGATGAACTTAGCGGTGCCACTATCTTTTCCAAAATTGATCTTAAGAGTGGTTACTATCAAATCCGCATACAAGAGGGTGATGAATGGAAAACCGCCTTCAAAACCAAGTTTGGTTTGTATGAGTGGTTAGTCATGCCTATGGGTCTCTCGGAAGCACCGGGCACTTTTATGCGCCTTATGAATCATGTCTTTCGCCCTTACATTGGTATATTTGTTGTGGTTTACTTCGATGACATTCTTTTGTTTAGAAAATCTCTCCAAGAGCATGTCACCCATGTCCGCACCGTTTTGCAAACTCTTAGGAATGAGCGTCTTTATGCTAATATGGAAAAATGCCTATTTGGTGTTGATAAGCTCGTTTTCTTAGGCTTTGTCGTATCTTCTAAGGGTGTTCATGTTGATGAATCTAAGATCAATGCTATTAAAACTTGGCCCCAACCAACCAATTTGCAACAAGTGCGTAGTTTTCTTGGTTTAGCCGGTTTCTACCGTAGATTTGTGAAGAATTTTAGCACCATTGCTTCACCTTTGCATGCTTTGAGTAAGAAAAATGCACCGTTTGTTTGGGGAACATCTCACGATATTGCTTTCAATGAGCTTAAGAATTTGCTTACTCATGCCCCCGTGCTTGCATTACCCAACTTTGACAAACCTTTCGAACTTCATTGCGATGCTAGTGGTCATGGTATAGGAGGCGTGTTAACGCAAGAGAAGCGCTCAATTGCTTATTTTAGTGAGAAACTCTCCGGAGCGCAACTCAATTACCCCATCTATGACAAAGAGCTATATGCTTTAGTGCGAGTCTTGCGTGAATGGGAACATTACCTTCGCCCACATGAGCTCATCATCCATACCGACCATGAAACACTTAAGTACCTTAAGTGTCAAACTAAGTTGAACAAGCGTCATGCTAAATGGAGTGAATTTATTGAGTCATTTCCCTATGTCATCAAGTACATTAAGGGTAAGGAAAATGTTGTGGCGGATGCGCTTTCCCGTATATGCATGCTTGTCACTACTCTTGAGTTGAATGTCATTGGTTTTGAACATATCAAAGATTTGTATGAACATGATCCTACATTTTCAGTACCATATGCCAAGTGTTTGATGCATACTTCTTGGGATCGATACTACATCAAAGATGGATATCTTATGAGAGCTAACAAACTTTGCATCCCCGAGTCCTCTTTGCGTTTGTTGCTTTTGCAGGAATCTCATGTTGGTGGACTCATGGGACATTTTGGATGCGACAAGACATTTGCTACGCTCTCCAAGAATTACTTTTGGCCCAAGATGCATCGCGACGTCAATCGCTTCACCAACCGGTGTTCTAAATGTCACAAAGCTAAGTCCAAAGCTCAATATCATGGCCTCTACATGCCACTTCCTATTCCATATCAACCATGGGAAGATATTAGCATGGACTTTGTGCTTGGTTTGCCTAGAACTAGAAATGGCAAAGATTCCGTTTTTGTTGTTGTGGACCGTTTCTCCAAAATGGCTCATTTCATTCCTTGCAACAAGATAGACGATGCTTCACATATTGAAAATTTGTTTTGTAGGGAAATCTTGCGCCTTCATGGAGTGCCAATGACGATTGTCTCGGACCGCGACGTCAAGTTCTTAAGTTACTTTTGGAAGACCTTGTGCGCCAAGCTCGGAATCAAGCTTCTCTTCTCTTCGGCGTACCATCCACAAACCGACGGCCAAACAGAGGTGACCAACCGTACGCTCTCCACCCTACTACGCGTGTTGATCAAGAAGAACATCAAGGAGTGGGAAGAGTGCCTACCAATCGCCGAGTACGCCTACAACCGAGCAAGACATTCGACTACCGGCAAGTCCCCCTTCGAGGTCGTCTATGGCTTCAACCCATTGTCCCCATTGGACATCCTACCTCTACCGCTTCAAGAGCGCACCAACTTGGACGCGAGTGCCCGAGCCAACTTCCTCAAGAAGATGCATGAAGACACAAGGAACACCATCGAGCGCCAAGTACAACGACTCGCGACCAAGCTCAACGTCAACAAGCAACCCATTATGTTCCATGTTGGAGATCTTGTGTGGCTACACCTTCGCAAGGGTCGTTTCCCCAAGGAACACAAGTCCAAGCTACTACCCCGAGCGGATGGACCCTTCAAGGTGCTCGCGCGCTACAACAACAATGCATACAAGATCGACATCCCACGCGACAAGTACTCCGTGAGCGACATCTTCAACATCAAAGATCTCTCCCCGTACCATGGTGATGAGGATTTCGATCCGAGGTCGGATCTTTCCCAAGGGAGGGGAGATGATGCGGAGCATCCTACGATCATCCCCATGGACCTACAACCGTCTCATCAAGAGCCAAGAGGACCCATGACACGAGCACGAGCCAGAGCTCTCAAGAACGAGGTGACTTCTTTCCTTAGTGATATCACATATGATCCACTCGAGACATGGTTACTACCTAAGTCCGATATGCTATGCATGATCAGGTGTCAAGAGGAGCCTCCCAAAGATGCACGTGAAGACGGACAAGCCACCAAGTCCATGGATGAAGAGAACCAACGGAAGCGGACAAGTTCACCTTCCAGACCCCGGACATCCGGCCAAGACCCCGGACGTCCGGCCCCTGGAGCGCCCACCTCTGCAACATCCAAGCTGGCCAAGCCTACAGGGCCCGGACATCCGGCCACCAGCCCGGACATCCAGCCTTCCACGACGCCCCGGACATCCGGGCCCCTACCCGGAAATCCGGACCCCCCTATCCAGAGAGCCACCGAAGCTGCCCCGCTAGCCCGGACATCCGGCCACCAGCCCAGACATCCGGCGCCTCCGGAAGCCCCGGACATCCGGCCCGAACAGCCCGGACATCCGGCCTCACCTGCGCGTGAACAGTGAAGGGCCGAAGCCCATGTACCCTTTCTCCCCCATAGACTATATATACTCCACCCCCTTCCTCTTTCTAGGGTTAGCGTTAATTTAGCTCATATGTGAGATAGAGCTTCGCTCATCCATTACGGATCTACTCCACGAGAGAGACCGCGGCCCCTCTACGGAGAAGATCCCCTTGGATTCAAGACCCCCTCTTGGGTGGCCCCATCAAGACCTCCTTCTAGGAGAAGAACCGGTTACTTGTATCGTCCTTTGTTGACCGTGGATCATCGTGTATCTCTTTGTGTTTCGAGGATCTAGCGCATGTGTAATCGAATCTTGTTGGTTAGTGTGATTCTCTCGTGTTTTCCCTCGTGAATCCCCCTCGTGTTCTTCGTGTTTCTCTTTGGGATCCGCTCCTTTCGTGAAAGATCGGCCGTCTAGGGTTCCACCCTACATCAGGGGGGGGGGGGTGTCAGCCCGTCATCTGCTATTCTCTCTAGTATGACCGTCCGCGATGCTCCTCTTGTTCGCAACGCTACCGCTACCACTGCGCGGGGGGGGGGGGGGGGGTGTTAGAGATATATTTGATAGTAGAGATTGTCCGGGATTTGATAGAGTTATTTCCATTTTATCTGTAGGAGGTGTCTTGCCTTCCAAGTCTTGTACTCAATATATATACTCGCCCTCGAGGCTCAATGATACATCCATCATATTCTGCAACAATCCCTCTCTATCCCTTCTAACAGCGAGGAAGTAGCACGTCAACCCTCATCCACATCCACAGCGTGAGCAGAAATCAACAAAGGCCATCACCATCCCCTTTCGCGCACGCATCTACCACATACGTGACTCAACACGCACCCAACATGGCACGCAATACTTACTGGTGCTGGCACATCAAGCACTTTTCTATAGGAATGCCACGTAGAGCAGACGCACGTCACACACACCTGCAAGTAGGCCCAATCAAGGTTTTGGATATCGTTTTCAAATTTTTACTGCACCAGGAAGAGGTGGGTGTAAGCCGCCCAATTCGGGTTTCTCGGTCAAATCATGGACGAAAAGTAAATTCCAAAATAAAAAATGTGGAACAGAATTTGAAAATTCAACCCAAACTTATTTTTACTTTATCAATAAATAAATAAATTCCACAGAATTCTGATATTATCCCGTGAATATTCTTACCAGGGATGGACGAGATGGACGAACTTCGCACCAAATTTGAAAATTTTGGGCAAAATCCACAGCCCTGGGCCCAACACCCTACACAACTCTACCATCCTGCATAGGAGTTTCCACACAAGGCTCCCTTTCGACGGCGTGAGTCCCATGTTGAGACCTAGTCCGCATACAATTAGGAGTAGTATATATGAATTTAAGTCCGCGACCTACTAGGCTAGCTGGCTAAAACTTTGGGTGGTGTATATATGCGCAGCTGGTTGAAGCATCGTGATCGGAATCAACAAAGGAAGAAAAGAAAAAAGAGCTGTGATACGCGCCGGATCGATCAAGTTAGTAGATTATTCTGCGGCAACACGCCGCATGGTGCGAATTGGAGAGCACGATCGATAAGTAAGCTCACGTGAGAATTTTCTCTTCGACGACGCCGCAATGAGAATCAGCCTGCCGGAGGAGTTGCACTTGGAGATCCTCCGGCGCCTCTCCCCGACTCCCCAGGTGCTCGCCCGTGCCTCCGCCGTTTGCAGGGAGTGGCGCCACGTCGTGAACGACCCTGAGTTCCTCCGCGAGCTGTACCGTGCGCGTTGCGGGGCACCTGTCACTGTGGGCTTCTTCCACAACGCCTACCAGGACGAGTACCCCCACAGGTTCGTGCACATGGACGCAGATGACCGTGCCGGAATCTCTGTCGAGTACATCGATCGGACGGACGACTGGCAGTTCGTCGACTGCCGCCATGGCCGTGTCCTCCTAAAAATAGGTGGAATCATCGGTTCCTACTGTGGCACCCTCTTACCGGCATCCGCCACCTCGTTCTAGAGACACCGGCGTTTGGTACACCAGACAAGACTAGCGTCACATTGATATGTGACTGCGCCACCACCGGGGTCAGCGGTGACAATGCCGACAAATTAGACCATCCAACGTTCGTGCCACGCGAACAACTTCGGCGTGGCCGTCGTGTACAACCACACGGACTCTTACATCCACGCGGACTCGGGGTGCTTGAAGGCTACCATATACTCTTCAGTCACCCGTCTATGGAGCTCGCCGGTGGTTCTACCGACGCCAATACATGAGATCCGCCCAGACCCATGTGCGGTCGTCGGCAAAACCTTGTACCAACCACTATGCGACTATCTAGTTCTGGCCTATGATATAGAGCAAGGGAGCCTGACCACATTCGAGCGCCCAAAGTGTGGCAATATTCGTCTTTTCAAGGCAGACGGCGGCGTGCTTGGACTCGTCGGGGTGTTGGGTTTCACATTGCGTTTGTGGGCACGATACACAGATGTTTGGGTCATGTATAGGACAATCGATCTAAGCAAGATTCTTCCTGGTCTGTCGACGGCGCCATCGCCTGGTTCTGATCCTCGCTTCAGCCTTTTGCCGCCAGTGAAGATCATCGGGGTTGCCGATCAAGGAGATGTGTTGTTTATGTGGACCATGATTGGCATATTCATGCTTTGTCCTGAATCCATGGAGGTCAAGAAGGTGCACGGCACTACTCCCTACATGAATATCGTTTATCCTTATGGTGACTTTTATCTCCCACCGCTACCCGCACCTAAAAGCTGCGACATAGGGCCCAGAGCACCCGACAACGCCAGTGATCATTGAGATATGTTCCTGGTGCTACAAAGTGTGGTCCTTTATCATTATCTCGTTTCTTTGATTAACATTTCGTTATGTTTTAGCAACTTTTCTTTTGACTCTACACTACATTATGAAATAGAGTTATTTATTTTACCGCCATCAAAGTAATAGGAACTTCTCATATAGCCCTATTTGGTTCTGAATATATAGGCTGTGTTAGATTACACCACCATCCAGGAAAATATTGAGTGCTTAACTTCCAATATTACAGCTTTGAATGTCATTATGATTATGATAGAATTATGAATAAGATTATGGTAGAAACCATTTTGTACGAGGGGTAAGTCCCCTAGATTGCAATAATCAGCCACCTCATGTGGATGTAACAGCATTAATGGATAAATCCAATTTGTAAATAATTTATCTCACAAACCGTTAAACGGATTAGCGACCCATCTTCACTGATGCTTTCTCCTAAATGAGTGCTTCAAAACAAGTTCCATGTTTCTTGTAGCATCAGTTGGAAGATTATAACATTGTGATTGTAGTTAAAAGTTGCAACAATAGTAGTGTATGGTTAGTCAACAATAGTCCTATATGTGTTTTTGGTAAACACAATATTTATGAAGAGTGAAAATTTATTTTTAGTAACAAATAGGAGATCATAAAAAATCTAGAAGTGCTAACATCCAAATGTTATGTCGTCTAGTATTGTGTAATGTAACCTAGTAACCAAACTATTACTGTAATATTAGAACTAAGTTGTTATAATAGGTCATAGCTTCGCAAGTGAAATCAATCTAATATTGACAGACAAGTCACCAAATATATCAAAATGTGATACTGTAAGAGGAATGGAGAGGGATTGGTGTAATATCAAGAAGTGCATGGTCTTCTTGGAGTAAAAGGCAAGGTAGAATAAATCCTACGCCATCCAATGTTTCATGAATAATCACGAATAGAAGCAACATGCGCGCTTTGCCGCGCCGACTGATGAGTCCAGCATAAATTTTGCATGGTGTGCTAAGATGTATTCCAAAGAGCCTCCATATAACAAATTACAATTTGGATAATTTGGATATAGAAACAATGCATACATCCCCTTTTTGGTACAGTAAACATTGTTTCATCTCAAACGATAACCATTTAGTTTAGGTATAAAAGGATAACTTTCAGAAAAAGGCTAAACCTTTGATTTTAATTAACAAAAAAGACACATTGTCACTACAAAGTAACTCCGAAAATTACAAATTTTCAAACATGTTATCTAAAATGGATATATACGGCAATGCAATTCAGATGAAAAAGAGGAACATAAACCAAACATTAATCAACAGTGTAACTTATTTTGCTAAGCCGTTGCATTTAGCACCAAGTGCAAATAGGTAGTTGATGTGTCCTTGTATCGCAGGACACCAATCATGTTGGCAATACATCTAATGTCACAACCTAGTATTTAAAATTGCCTCTGGAGAGTCACTGTTCATAGGATTGGGTGTTTCAGATTTAATCTTTCTCATGTGCATTTCTTATTAAGAGCATTCCTTGCTATATGAATTTCAGGAAACAACGGTTATATTAAGGATGTGTTGTTTCCCATAACATCATAAGGATATGGACAAATAGAAAAATTACCAATTTAACTCCAGAAGTAGACACATACTACTTAAAAATAAAGTGAAAAAATGAAAGTATATTCATGTATAATAACAATATTACTAATAATGTTAATAATTGCATTTACCTTGCCAGTTAACAGTTCCCAATTTCCCCATGAAACAATGGAAAAGCTAAACATATGCTTTGTGATCGTATGACTTATGCTTTTTTATACTCTCACGAAATGTGTGTGCATATATATCTATATGTGCGTTTCTTTAAATATCTTGGTAGAGATCCTCTTTAAAATGTATAGTCTTAGAAATATCCATATAGTGGTTTCTACTTTATGATTAGATATAAATAAATAAATAAAAAGGGATTATATAAAAACATGTACGAGTAGCTTCTCAATGCATCAGTATTATGCCACGCAATCAACTATTCCGAGCCAAATTTGTTACAACAAATGCAGCCGTCTGTTCCAGCTCAGGAGAAAAAAAGTTAACCATGTGTAACCAAAACTGCTGCGTAGCTCCTGCCACCGCGTTATGCTATGAAGCTAGTTCTCGTCATACTTGTCGGAAGCCCAGGCCATGCACTCCTCAAACATCACCACGGTATCAGGACAACGCACATCATATCAACGCCGACACTTCAGTCTTCAGACACATAGAGCCATACCCAGATCCACGGAGGCATCGCACATTGTATCAGCACCGACAAGTCTGATGCATAGAGCCGGACCCAACCACACATATCTGCGAGCGGACCCAACAGCCCTACACAACCGGACACCCAATGCATAAGGGCATCTCCAACGTCAATCCATAAATTTTCTCCTGCATTCGTTCACGGACAGGAAGGACCACTCCGCAAACACGCATGTGGAGGGACGACATCCAACCTAGCCTTTATATGTCCGTCAGTAAATTCAAATTTAAATATACACAGGTCCCAACATAGCACGTCAAATCGCATGCCCAATAACAACAAAAAAGAGGCAAATATACTTAGCTTTTACATGTCTGAATTCAAAAGAATATCAGCCCGCAGTGCATTTCTTCCCTGCCGAACTGGCAATCCCAGCTAGTTGCTTCCTGATCAAGGAGGTGCCGTCGCCGCCGCATAGGCAACTTCCGCCTCGGCGTCTGCCTGTGCCTCCGTTGTGCCCTCATAGTCAGCCGCCATTAACGCATCTTTCTGCCACTGCAATATCTGAAAGCGGACGGATTGCATGATCATTCTTGCGTCAACATCCGAAGAGTCGACGTTCAAGGTTAACATCTTAGTGTCCTCCACATTGACGGCGATCTTCACCCTATTTTCCTCGAGCGCGGCCTTCCACTCTTCGATGGTTCTCCTCTCTTCGAGCTTGAGCTTCTTGTGCGTCGCGTCCATCAAAAGTTTGAAACCTCTTCGCCTTCTTCTCCTGCTTGATCTCCGAACGCCTCACACATGTCTCCTGATTCTCCTCCAAGATGTCCTCGAAGCTCTTCGTCACCTTGACCGCCGCACCTTCTCCCTCCACCCTCTCCTCCTCCCACTACTCCCCACGCAGTTTTCTTCTAAACTTCTTCGGCGGTTCTTGGGTTGGGTCGGTAGGGTCACCGGTTTCTTCCTCGTTGGCTTGGGCGGCGGTCTTGGCAATGAAAAAGTTCCACTTTGGTTGCCCATTCAACTTCAACCAACAATTGATGATGGTGAAGGACTTCTTCTCCAACTTCATGTGCACCACAGAAGCACAAGTAGGCTACAAAACGAAACAATGTCGACAATGCATATCTGTCTAGTGAGCAACAAAACAAAAGAATCTGGAATATATTTTTAACTGGATTATATTTATATTAAACTTTTATACTTATTTATAACTCATTTTTATCAAGCAGCAATGAAATTTAATATTATTTTCATAACTTAAATATGATGATTAATGTTGTTAAATACTTATAATAGTGTTGTCATGATGCATTTGCAATTTCTCGCTGGAAATTGTGCACACACTCAAAAATACATTAATTTGTTTCTTTTAATGAATTTCACATTACAAGTATTCACACACTACCCCCATACACTTTAGAAACTAAGCCAAGCGTAGAATCACATGCTTTCACAGATTAATTTGTGAAACTCTCATGAACTGTTTGTGTGTGTGTATAGATGTGTGTTTATTTAAATATCTTGGGAGAGTTCCTCTTTCAAACATATAGATTCAAAAATATCCAATCTGTCGTTTTCTAATTTATGATTAGATATAAACAAATGAAAAGGGATTGTATAAAAACATGTACGAGAAGCTTCTTGCATGCCACACTTAGTAAACTATCCTAAGACAAATGTGTCTCATATTTCATAGAGGGCTCAATAATTGATACATTTATGTTATCTATGTTTGGAACAAAAATGTAATTGTTCTAGAAAGGAGGCCTAGGGCCGGCATTGTCCAGTTTTTGTAGAAAGGAGGCCTATGCCCGGTGGCTAATTAGTAACGCTAGGTAAACATATGACAAATTTAGAAGGTCTACGATTTTTGAAGACAACCTTATATTTCACCCGAGAATAGTGCTTCAAAAAGGGTCTACGAAGGATAATTGACACACTATCGTCCTCGGGAATATGAAGAATAATAAAATCCGTTAAAATAGTAACGTTTGCAACCACAACAGGCACATCCTCACAAATACCGACAGGTATAGCAGTTGATTTATCGGTCATTTGCAAAGATATTTTAGTAGGTGTCAACTTATTCAAATCAAGTCTACGATATAAAGAGAGAGGCATAACACTAACACCGGCTCCAAGATCACATAAAGCAGTTTTAATATAGTTTCTTTTAATGGAGCATGGTATAGTTGGTACTCCTGGATCTCCAAGTTTCTTTGGTATTCCACCCTTAAAAGTATAATTAGCAAGCATGGTGGAAATTTCAGCTTCCAGTATCTTTCTTTTATTTGTAACAATATCTTTCATGTACTTAGCATAAGGATTCATTTTAAGCATATCAGTCGAACGCATACGCAGAAAGATAGGTCTAATCATTTGAGTAAAGCGCTCAAAATCCTCATCATCCTTTTTCTTGGATGGTTTAGGAGGAAAAGGCATGGGTTTCTGAACCCATGGTTCTCTTTCTTTACCATGCTTCCTAGCAATAAAGTCTCTCTTATCATAACGTTGATTCTTTGATTGTGGGTTATCAAGATCAATAGCAGGTTCAGTCTCTACATCATTGTTATTGCTAGGTTGAGCATCAACATGAAAATCATCATTAACATTATCACTAGGTTCATGTTCATTACCAGATTGTGTTTCATCATCGAAAATAGAAATATCATTGGGATTCTCAGGTGTGTCAACAACAGGTTCACTAGAAGCATGCAAAGCCCTATCATTTTTCTTTTTCTTCTTCTTAGAAGAACTAGGTGCATCAACATTAGTTCTCTGAGAATCTTGCTCAATTCTCTTACGGTGGCCCTCAGGATACAAAGGTTCCCGAGTCATTTTACCCCCTCTAGTCATGACTCTAACAGCATTATCACTTTTCTTGTTATTTAATTCATTTAGCAAATCATTTTGAGCTTTAAGCACTTGTTCTACTTGAGTGGTAACCATAGAAGCATGTTAACTAATAAGTTTAAGTTCACCTTTAACTCTAGACATATAGTCACTCAAGTGTTCAATCATATAAGCATTACGTTTCAATTGTCTACCAACATAAGCATTGAAGTCTTCTTGTTTAACAATAAAATTATCAAACTCATCTAAGCATTGGCTAGCAAACTTATACCGAGGAATATCACCTTCATCAAATCTGTAGAGAGAATTTACCTTTACTACCCGTGTCGGGTTATCAAGACCATGTATTTCTTCAATAGATGGTAAATTCTTAACATCTTCAGCTTTAATACCCTTTTCTTTTATAGATTTCTTTGCCTCTTGCATATCTTCAGTACTGAGAAATAGAATACCCCTTTTCTTCGGAGTTGGTTTAGGAAGTGTCCAATCATTATCATTACTCAATAGCAATTCAGCTTGCTCAATAGTTCTTTCCCTGAAAACACAACCAGCACAACTATCCAGGTGGTCCCTGGAAGCATCGGTTAGTCCATTATAAAAGATATCAAGTATTTAGTTTTTCTTGAGAGGATGATCAGGCAAAGCATTAAGTAATCGGAGAAGCCTCCCCCAAGCTTGTGGGAGACTCTCTTCTTCAATTTGCACAAAATTATATATTCCCCTTAAGGCAGCTTGTTTCTTATGAGCGGGGAAACATTTAGCAGAGAAGTAATAAATCATATCCCGGGACTACGCACACGACCAGGATCAAGAGAATTAAACCATATTTTAGCATCACCCTTTAATGAGAACGGAAATAACTTAAGGATATAATAGTAACGAATTTTTTCCTCATTAGTGAATAGGGTGGCTATATCATTCAGTTTAGTAAGATGTGCCACAACAGTTTCAAATTCATAGCCATAAAAAGGATCAGATTCAACCAAAGTAATTATCTCAGGATCGACAGAAAAATCATAATCCTTATCAGAGATACAGATAGGTGAAATAGCAAAAGCAAGGTCATATTTCATTCTAGCATTCAAAGATTTTTCTTCCAGCTTGGCTAACAATTTCTTAACATCATATCTATCTTTGCAAGATAAAAAGGCTCTACCAGTTTCTTCATCCATAACATAACCCTCAGGTACATTAGGCAATTCATATCTAGGGGGAGAATCTTCATCATCACTTTCATCAATATTATTAGTTACAACAATTTCATTCTCTCTAACCCTAGCAAGTTGTTCATCAAGAAATTCACCTAATGGCATAGTATTATCAAGCATAGAAGTAGTTTCATCATGAGTATCATGCAAAGCAGAAGTGGCATCATCTATAACATGTGACATATTAGAATGAATAGCAGGTGTAGGTGTGACGCCCCGAGACCGTTGCGCCAGGTGTCTTCCAGTTACTCGCCGTCGTTGCCATGTAATTCGCTTGCGTGTTGCATATTGCCATGTCATCATGTGCATTGCATCATCATGTTTTCAAAACTTGCATCTGTCCCGGTCTCCCAGTTCCTTTCGTTGTCCGTTCTGAGCCCAGACACAGTTGCACGCGCCCGTGGCGCGTCCGAAATATTATTTTATAAGTGGCCAGAAAATGTTCTCGGAATGGGTTAAAAGTTGGCATGCGGTGTTGTTATAGTGTAGATAGGCCGCCTGCCAAGTTTCATCGCATTTGGAGTTCGTTTGACGCCCCAACGATTAACTATAGCGGCAGTATAGCTGGTCTTTTCGTCAGACATTTTCGGTCTCCGGAAACTGTGCCGGGCTGCATTTCTCCCCTCTTCTGTCAGACCAACCCTCTCTCCATAGTCCACCTAGACCCATCCTACCCCTCTCTGCTCAGTGCATCGAACCCCTCGCGCGCGTCCGGAAGTTGTCCCGGACCCGACCCAGACAGTCATCACCGTTGTGTCCGGATCGACCCCAAACATCTACAAAACGTCTTTGTTTTGTTAATTGGACTTCCTAACATATTTTTTTCGTCCGTCCGATTAAGATCGGAGGGACGAGATAGCCCTTAACCTATTTCACCTGATGTATATATTTGGTCCAACCCTAAAAATTAGGAGGTCTGTCCTATCCACCCTCCTGCCCGCCGCCACCTACCTACCCTCTCCCTCTCGGGATCCATCCTCTCCTCAATTTCAGCGCCACCCAACCAAATCACGGCCAATCATCGTCCCCGACCACCGAGCTCCACTCGATCCCTCTCCTTCCCGGTACATGGGCATGCCACCGCCGCCTGTAGCTTCCTTGCGCTCGTGGTCCAGCGCGCCCGTGCCGAGGGCCTCCTTTGCCCGAGCATCACCTCTCCTGCAGCCGAACCCCTTCCTCGCGCGTTCGTCTCCTCTGCTGATCCGCCATCGTGCCCTCTGCCATAGAGCTCGCCTCCATCGTCAGCAGCGGCCCCGAGCCTCGATCTGAGTCATCGTCGGCGTGCCACTGCCGGAGCACCAGCAGGCCCTGTCCAGCGCCCCTGCTTCTTTCGTTCATCTCCCTCGCTGCTCCCTCTGTCTCACCCGTTTCTCTCCCTCTCTCTGTTCTTTGTAAAAACGCCATCGTCTGAGGAGCTCCTCTCCTGCGACGTCTTCATCCTCGCCGAGCCTCGCCATGGATGTCGCCGCCCTGTGCCTCGTCCGCCTCGCCGGGTTCCTCGCCAAGTCCCGCGTCGTCCTTTGCTTTGCCCTGCCACCGCGCCTTCGTTCTGTCTCCTGGTGAAGGAGACGACCAGCAGCCAAGCCGCATCAGGCGACGACCGCCTCGCTGCGTTGACCGCGTCCCGATCCAGCGCCTAGGCCTCTCCAGCCGCAGCGCCCCAAGGCCCAAGCCGCTCCCCTCGTGCGTCGTTAAGACCCGATGTGAGCAGCTCCCCGCGGCTGGTCCAGATCTCAGTTTCGGCCCGTTTGATGTTTTTTCCCCATAGAACGTTTTTCCTAATTATCTAGGGAATTGCAGTTTTGCAGAAAAGCCCCTGTTCTTCATGCATATAATAACTCTCAAATGGTGCATCGGATTAAAATGTTTTATATATGAAAAATTCCTAGAATTTTGTCTAGTTTAATAATATACAACTTTCATCCATGTTTGAAATGTTTAAAATGTTTTTTGATTAAAATTTGCTCCTATGTCATGTTAAAATGCTTTAATTCATAACTAAATAACCGTAGCTCGAAACCTAACAAACTTTATATGTAAATGTGGTAGAAAAATGCCTAGTTTAACATGGTGGCATTGCTTTGCATGTTTAACAACTGTAAAATTGTGTTTAGGGCAGAACAGTACCAAATCCATAAATTGCACATCAGGACTTTTGCGGACTTGTTGTTTGATGTTCGGACGGGGTAAGAAGGAGGCTCCATTAGTCGCTGATGACATCGCCATGGATGAGGATGAGGACGACGATGGCGCTGCTGAACAGTATGTCTATACTGGCGCCTCCTTAGGGTTTGAGCGTCATGAGTCGATGCCTGAATTACCGTCTCAACATATTATGGACGACCTTCCGGCAGTAAAGAAGTTGAGGAAGAGAGCGAGGAAAGCCAAAAAAGCTGTTTCTATGATCCAGCCGCCTCAGCAGCCTCGGCTTCAGGACCGTATAGATATCCCCAGTGCGGATAAATGGCATATCCCCGGTCAACCAATCCTACCTGCAACAGCGCTACGGGCCAGATTCAGCGATCTAAAGAGACTTCATGACGATGTGCTGCGGGTAGAGAAAGACCTCATCGCCTCGAAAGATCCAGGATACCCACTCTACGTGGTTAACGTTCCGCGGCAAATGTCGTACGTCGACAGCTTCCCCGCGGATAAGTTCTTCCTCTGACTCGATTACATATTCGACATGTTTCACGTGAAGAAGCTGGATTTTACGTTTTTCCGCCTTTATGCCTTGCACATGAACTACATCATCGGGGTTGAGCAGATATCTCATATCTGTGTCGCTGACCCGTACTACATGCACGAGGGCTTCTTGGGAGTCTGCGCAAATCACCATGAATACGCGAGGGATTACATCGTTAGTTTCATGCTCACCAATAAGGACAAGGGGGCGATTCTCGTGCCTTATCATCCCGTGTAAGTCATCCACGCTACTATCCTTCCTTCGATTTCAATCATTCATTTGCACGGTGGAGGCTAATTAATTTGAGGACTTATTTTGCGCAGCGGCGGGCGCGCCGTCCTCATCATCCTCTACCCCCGATTCTCCCACGCTCTTTACTTGGACACGTCGAAGAACATTCACAAAAAGGATTACACCCACATCAAGGATGTTCTCGACAGTGCTATGTATCACTACCAATCACTGGGTGGAGAGGTCAGGGACAAGAATATGAGGGGCGGCAGGGTCGCCTTCGGCCATAAGACCAACTTCTGCTGCATCCAGCAACCAGACGATTCTCTTAATGATGGATCCTATGTCCTACACCACATGCTGGAGTACAGACGGGATCACCAGAACCTTCGCATGGCACCTTCTTCCGGTGATGCCCATATTCTGCAATGGGCAAAGGACATAGGAGACACGAGGATCATCGACTTCGAGCTGAGTTCTATAACATCCAGCGCGAACTTGCCCAAATCATCATGAAGGAGGTCGTCGGAAAAACAGGGATGTTCTACGGAGAAGGACAAATGTCGCGGGAAGACGTCCGAACATGGATAGCCTCTCAGCGTCTCGACCTGAAGCCTTTCACTAGGCTCGGGGACTATCTCCCTGACTTGGATGGATGGAACGACATGTTGGAGTGATTGTCGATATATGACAATGTGTCCGTTTAGTCCATACTTTCTGTATGACAAAACTTTGAGTTATGCACGGTGAAACTTTATTTGTGATGTAATTAAACCGTCCTCCTCCTCGACTAGCGAAAATCACTCTAGTTAGGGCATTTTGGGGTACGATGAACTTTGTTATTTATGCTTATGATATGTTGTTTTTATTTTTGCCAAGTCTGTCTCTTTCTGTTGCTCAACTATATATGTTGCATATCATCGACTCATGTGATGATGCAGGTGCATAGATCATAGATGGCGAAGAAGTGCTATGCCAGGAGTATATATACGACAAGTGGTTGGAGTGTCAGGCCCTTCCGGTTTCCGAGCGACAGGCAGTAGTTAGTTTAGAGGTCCACGCTAATGCGAAAGAGGGATACGAACTCATGTTCTCAAAGTGATAGCTCTTCTCGCGTATATCATTGTTTAGATGGATGACGATGTATTTGCATATCATTCGAGACTTGTATCGCTATTTTCGAGATGATGAAGAGAGACCACTTTGTGTTGGATGATGATTATGATGATGACATGATTTGATGAGACTAATTGTATGTATATGCTATGATTACATTTGTATGTGTATGATATGATAAAGATTATTGTATAAAGCCTATTCAAATACAAAACAAATATGCGGGAAAAAACTAATAAATAAACTAGTAGTAGCGAGGGGGGAAATTTAGCAGTAGCGCCGCGTTGTCAGTAGCGCGTCCCAGCAAACAGCGCTGCAGATAATATCAGTAGCGCCCTTTCCCAAAGAGCGATACAGCTATTCATGTATAGCAGTAGCGTGGGACAACCGGCCCTACTGCTATACGTTAGCTGTAGCGCCTTATTAGTAGCATCGGTGCCCGCGCTACTGAGAGGCCCAAAACCCTCGCTGCTGGTAGGCTTTTCCCTAGTAGTGAAATGTTTAGTTTGCTTATGCTTCACCTCTTGCCATGCTAACAACATTTAATATTGTTGAGTACATAAACGAGATCGAACTAAATAAGTCGCGTGGTGTTTCGTCAATATGCAACTCGTTGCATATTGAGCTCCACTTAATTTGTAGGTTTGTTTTGTGCATTTTGCCAAGCCATGTTTCATTAAACCGTATATGCATCATACTTGGTTGTGCATCATGCCATGTTCATGTGGTGGTTGTTTACCATAATTGTCTACTTCTTTCCGGTGTTGCTTCTTCGGCTTGGTTCCGATAACGCCGCGTTTGTGAGGATCCGTTCGACTACGTTGGTTCGTCTTCTTCATGGACTCGTTCTTCTTCCTTGCGGGATCTCAGGCAAGATGACCATACCCTCGAAATCACTTCTATCTTTGCTTGCTAGTTGCTCGCTCTATTGCTATGCCTATGCTACGATACCTACCACTTGCTTATCATGCCTCCCATATTGCCATGTCAAACCTCTAACCCACCTTGTCCTAGCAAACCGTTGTTTTGCTATGATACCGCTTTTCTCAGCCCCTCTTATAGCGTTGCTAGTTGCAGGTGAAGATTGGAGCTTGTTCCTTGTTGGAACATGGATATTTTTGTTGGGATATCGCAATATCTCTTATTTAATTAATGCATCTATATACTTGGTAAAGGGTGGAAGGCTCGGCCTTATGCCTGGTGTTTTGTTCCACTCTTGCCGCCCTAGTTTCCGTCATACCGGTGTTATGTTCCTTGATTTTGTGTTCCTTACATGGTTGGGTTGTAATGGGAACCCCTTGATAGTTCGCCTTGAATAAAACTCCTCCAGCAAGGCCCAACCTTGGTTTTACATTTGCAATAACAACCTATCCCCTTCCCTTGGGTCGGCCAACCCAAGGGTCATCTTATTTTACCCCCCCGGGCCAGTGCATGACTAAGTGTTGGTCCGAAACGGAGCCACTTGCGGCGCCACCTCGGGGAAACTTGAGGGCTGGTTTTAGCTGTATGTAGTGTTCATCCCGTGTTGCCCTGAGAACGAGATATGTGCAGCTGCTATCAGGATGTCGGCGCATCGGGCGGTCTTGCTGGACTTGTTTTACCATTGTCGAGATGTCTTGTAACCTGGATTCCAAGTTTGATCGGGCCGTCCTGGGAGAAGGAATATCCTTCGTTGACCGTGAGAGCTTGTGATGGGCTAAGTTGGGACACCCCTGCAGGGTTTTGAACTTTCAAAAGCCGTGCCCGCGGTTATGGGCAGATGGGAATTTGTTAATGTCCGGTTGTAGATAACATGAAACTTATCTTAATTAAAATACATCAATAGAGTCTGTGGCCGTGATGGTCTCTTTTCGGCGGAGTCCGGGAAGAGAACACAGTCTTGAGTTATGTTTGAACGTAGGTTGTTCTAGGGTCACTTCTTGATCATAGTTCATCGATCGTGCCTTTGCCTTCTCTTCTCGCTGTCATTTGCATATGTTAGCCACCATATATGCTAGTGCTTGCTGCAGCTCCACCTCATACCTTTTACCTACCTATAAGCTTAAATATTCTTGATCGCGAGGGTGTGAGATTGCTGAGTCCCCGTGACTCCCAGATTACTTCCAAAACCAGTTTGTAGGTGCCGATGATATCATGCAGGTGACGCAACCAAGCTCAAGGAGGAGCTCGATGAAGATCGTGTTTGTTCTGTTGTTCCGTTTCCAGTTGATCAGTAGTGGAGCCCAGTTGGGGCGATACGGGATCTGTGTAGCATTTGGGTTAGTCTTTTTTTATTTTGGTTCCGTAGTCGGACCTTGATTGTATCTGGATGATGTAATGCTTTATTCATGTATTGTGTGAAGTGGCGATTGTAAGCCAACTATGTACCTCTTTTCTTATTCATTACATGGGTTGTGTGAAGATTACCTCACTTGTGACATTGCTTTCAATGCGGTTATGCCTCTAACTCGTGCTTCGACACGTGGGAGATATAGCCGCATCGAGGGTGTTAGAAGTTGGTAATCAGAGCCTTCCCCAACCTTAGGGCCCCCTGCTTGATCGAATCGCTGGCGTTGTTGTGTCTAGAAGAATGTTTTGAGTGTTATAGGATTATATATATCGGAAAGTAGGATTCTTTTACTCCTTAGTCCCTGCGTCGCTCTGGTGAGGCATCCTGACGTAGAGTTTTGACTCTTCTCTTCTCAAATTTCACTAAAAAAAATTTAGGATCACGCGGGTATCTTAGAATCGTTCCGATGGTTTTGTGACGAGAACATTGTTCTTGGTGCCTCCTAACATTTAGGGGTTGTGGCAGTGTCCTGGGAAGTTGAGCTCCGAGGTGTTGTCGTCACAATTTTATTGTTGCAATTCTGGAATACCCGAGTTTCGCAGACATCAAAAATCTCTTTTATGCAGTTGTTGGTGAGATAACCTCGACGCCACCCAGTACTGGGGCGGGAGTTCGGGAGTATTGCCATAACTCGTATAGCGGATGCTTTTTGAAGGTTGAGGTAAACGATTTCCGAAGGTTTCTTGGTTATGTGTTGAAGGATGTATACAACTGGATGTAGGATTTGCTAGTTTTGGGTGAGATATTATGCTTCCCCTATATCCCCAACACCTGATTGCATAACCGGAAAGTTTCCGGAGTTTATAAGTGGGAATTCAAGTAGCTCCTAGGATATCTTTCTGACAGATGCATGATATAAGATTGGGGTTCGACGTCTAGTGGTCCGCCTATCCACGGTTGGTTTTACAGTGGTCTCGTTGTGTCTTAAAGAGTCCTTGGCTATGCTGACTCGGGGACACTTCGTATGTCATGTGCACTGCCTTGTACATGATGGTGCTGTACGATCGAGCCTGTGTGGGCCCCACCACGAAAACTTCGTATGAAATCTCTATCATATGTTTGTTCCGGCTTATTCTGCAAGCCAATCCTTTGTTTTATTTTGAGTTGTGGTATTTGAGTTGCTTCGAAGTCAAATGTTGATTCCATACCTTTCCTAAGCGGTATTCTCATATTTCTATGGGAGTGCTAATCCTTTTCGATTATCGAGATGGTCATGCCTATCCTTTTCAACCGGCGTGTTTCTCTTCAAGTGGATCCGATCATTTCTACATTCGTGATATCAATACTCAGTTCTTTGCAACGGTGTTTATTTCATCCGTCCCAATTCTTTGTTTTTTCCTGCCCTCCCTCCCTTGTTTTCTTCAAGGACTCAGATTTCTTAATCAAGTATCCATCTTATTGATGTGAAGTCTCTCCATTCTTTTTCATCAATATTCTTATTTGATGATTCTCAGGAAGATACTAACGGAGTTTCTAGTTCATCAGTCTTCATTCTTTTCTTCTCCAGTGGATTCAATTCAAGCTTTTGGTGTTGACCATATCCCTTTTCCTCATTTCAAATACCTTCTCATACCGGTGCACCTCATAATCATTCACTTTTCGCTATTCTTGTGTTCAGGAGTGCTGAAAATTTCTCAGAAGATTCGTTTCCATACTCAATCCGTTCAAGATATTTTGAGGTTGTTATCTCATTCAAACCATTTAATTCAACCGATGCAATCTGTCTTTTCAAAAAATCTTTTCAACGGTGCTTCTTTTGAGTGGGCTCTAACCCACAGGTCTTTTCCCAGGATCTTACCCGACTCTTCTTATTTTACCAGAGCTATTCTCAAATCTTTCAAAGTTTGACGTAAGAATGAATTACCATCAGTCAACTGTCCTTCTCTAAGATCTTTCAAATTCTTTTCATCGTTGGTTCAACCTTTCTAATTTCTATTCCGGAGTGCCTCAACAACTCATGGTGGTGTTTCTAGTCATCATTCTCAACATTTGAAGACCGAAGAAGAATTTTTCCTCCAAATTTTATTCGTTCTCTCAAAGATTCGTGGTGCTAGCGTGATGCCATCCTCTCATAATTGGTTTCGATTGTGAGAATTCTTTTCACCCATCCTGAGCATTTCATGAGTTGTTTCCATTTCTTCCCTCCAAAGGCCATCTTTTCAAATATTATTCATTCCAGCTTTCAGCCATCATTCTCCAAATCTTACCGGTGCGTCATTGAAGTATTCTCTTATCAGCTCGTGATCTATTCGTACTCATGTATCCAAATTCTCTCAAGTATCTTCTTTCGTTTTCCAATTCTTCCCGGTGTTTCTTCATGTTTTATTCGTTCTTTTTCAATTATTACGGTGGTTCTTCCAAGATTCTTCTTCCTTCGTTTATCATATCAATGTATTCGTTGTTTACAATCCTACCGGTGGATCGCTGAAGACCGTCTTAAGTTTGCTCCATATTCCTCTTAATCCTTTCAATGAGAATAAGTAGTATGCTAAATCCGTTGCTTGTCATCAATTTAAATTGGTGAAGGATACGCATAACATAATTCTTATTCTTGTTTCATCCAAATGATTAATTCCTTATTCCGGAGGTTCATCATATCACATTTCTTGATTCGAGATGCATCATCTTTTCTTTTCCGGAGTGCCAAGTTTTCCGCATTATCTCGTCACGAAGATCCATCTAATCATTACAAGGTTTCACCTTGTGTTTTCAACTTCTATTTCCATTCGTTTGATCATTCTTTTATCGGAGTTCTTCATGGAGGCTCTAGATGATGGTTCAGCGAGGAGCTAATCTATTCTCGAAGTGTTCATTGAGATTTCTTTTCTAAGGATTTCAAGCATTCTTCATCTTGTAATCCGGAGTGCAATTATTTCTGCCGTATCATTGGAGGTGGTATTATGTCATTCTTGATAATTTGAGTTCATGTTTCATGATTCACATGTTGTTAAGAATGAGGTATTTCTAAATCCATCAATCTTGTCATTGGAGTTATCTTGTGTTATATTTCACCTAGAGCCTTCCCTAAGGATTGTTGATATTTATGGTGATTATAAATGACCCAAGTTCTTCTTTTATCCTCCCGGTGGTATAAGTTTCTCGTCTCCTTGTTCATATCAATCCAATTCTTTTTCCCGTGAGTGGCGGGTTTGTCACCTCATAATTTGAGATGTATTCCATAAGACCATATCAAGATTATTCTTTTCGTTGTTGTTTTTCCAACAACTCCGTTCGACCCTTCTCCTAAAGGTGCTTTTCAAGCTCATTTGAGGTAGAAGATCTTGTTTGCCCCTCCGTTCATTCCATTCCATCCTCTCATTTCGTCTGGAGGTTTGGTGATGTTGATCTCTTCGTCCTATCATATCATTTTGCCAAGATCATGCTCTTTCCTTTTGCTTATCCCTTTTCAACCGGAGTGTCGTGTTTTCATTCGAGCTCTCTCATCTTATCAAGTTTTTCCCCCCTTCTCAACCGGAGTGCCATCTGAAATCTTTCTTACCCCTTGTACCATTCTTTCAATAGTTTCGGAGGCAGTATGTTGTTGATCTCATCTAGTATCCTCTAATCTTGCCAAGTTCATGTTCTTTTCCTTCCATTTTCAGTCGGAGTGCTGCCCAAATTATATCAATCTGATTCCTTCTCTATTTTGTTTTGACCGGAGTGGCTTCAATGTCAATCCTGTCATTTAAGCTCGTCTTTTTCGCCGTATTTCTGGTTCCTTGTCTAACGGAGTGTTTTCCACTTCGTTCATCTTCATTGTATTCTTTTCTTTCAATTTGTTCTACCTCGCAAGGTTCTTTGGTTTCACTCCTTTGTCAAAGAAGCAATTTAGTTTTACCTCTTCTCTTTCTCTTCCGTTTTTCCCTCCGGTGCCATTCTAGATCTCGGGACGAGATCCTCTCGTAGTGGTGGAGTGTTGTGACGCCCCGAGACCGTTGCGCCAGGTGTCTTCCAGTTACTCGCTGTCGTTGCCATGTCATTCGCTTGCGTGTTGCATCTTGCCATGTCATGATGTGCATTGCATCATCATGTTTTCAAAACTTGCATCTGTCCCGGTCTCCAGTTCCTTTCGTTGTCCGTTCTGAGCCCAGACACACTTGCACGCGCCCGCGGCACGTCCGAAATATTATTTTATAAGTGGCCGGAAAATGTTCTCGGAATGGGTTGAAAGTTGGCATGTGGTGTTGTTATAGTGTATATAGGCCGCCTACCAAGTTTCGTCGCATTCGGAGTTCGTTTGACGCCCCAACGATTAACTATAGCGGCAGTATAGCCGGTCATTTCGTAAGACGTTTTTGGTCTCCGGAAACCATGCCGGGCTGCATCTCTCCCCTCTTCTCTTAGACCAACCCGCTCTCCACAGTCCACCTAGACCCATCCTACCCCTCTCTGCTCAGTGCATCGAACCACTCACACGCGTCCGGAAGTTGTCCCGGACTCGACCCGGACAGTCGTCACCGTTGTGTCCGGATCCACCCCAAACATCTACAAAACGTCTCCGTTTTGTTAATTGGACTTCCTAACATATTTTTTTCCGTCCATCCGATTAAGATCGGAGGGACGAGATATCCCCTAACCTATTTCACCTGATGTATATATTTGGTCCAACCCTAAAAATTAGGAGGTCTGTCCCATCCACCCTCCTGCCCGCCGCCACCTACCTACCCTCTCCCTCTCGGGATCCATCATCTCTTCAATTTCAGCGCCACCCAACCAAATCACGGCCAATCATCGTCCCCGACCACCGAGCTCCACTCGATCCCTCTCCTTCCCGGTACATGGGCATGCCGCCGCTTGTAGCTTCCTTGCGCCCGTGGTCCAACACGCCCGTGCCCAGGGCCTCCTCTGCCCGATCATCACCTCTCCTGTAGCCAAACCCCTTCCTCGCGCATTCGTCTCCTTTCGCTGATCCGCCATCACGCCCTCTACCATAGAGCTCGCCTCCATCGTCAGCAGCGGCCCCGAGCCTCGATCTGAGTCGTCGTCGTCGCGCCACTGCCGGAGCACCAGCAGGCCGTGTCCACCGCCCCTGCTTCTTTCCTTCATCTCCCTCGCTGCTCCCTCTGTCTCACCTGTTTCTCTCCCTCTCTCTGTTCTTTATAACAGCGCCATCGCCTGAGGAGCTCCTCTCCTGCGACGTCTTCATCCTCACCGAGCCTCGCCATGGATGCCGCCGCCCTACGCCTCGTCCGCCTCGCCGGGTTCCTCGCCAAGTCCCGCGTCGGCCGCTGCTTTGCCCTGCCACCGCACCTTCGTTCTGTCTCCTGGTGAAGGAGACGACCAGCAGCCAAGCCGCATCGTGCGACGACCGCCTCGCTGCGTTGACCGCGTGCCGATACAGCGCCTGGGCCTCTCCAGCCGCAGCGCCCCAAGGCCCAAGCCGCTCCCCTCGCCCGGCCTTAAGACCCGATATGAGCAGCTCCCCGTGCCTGGGCCAGATCTCAGTTTCGGCCCGTTTCATGTTTTTTTCCCATAGAACGTTTTCCTATTATCCAAGGAATTGCAGTTTTGCAGAAAAGCCCCTGTTCTTCATGCATATAATAACTCTCAAATGGTGCATCGGATTAAAATGTTTTATATATGAAAAATGTCTAGAATTTTGTCTAGTTTAATAATATCCTACTTTCATCCATGTTTGAAATGTTTAAAATGCTGTTTGATTAAAATTTGCTCCTATGTCATGTTAAAATGCTTTAATTCATAACTTAATAACCGTAGCTCCAAACCTAACAAACTTTATATGTAAATGGGGTAGAAAAATGCCTAGTTTAACATGGTGGCATTGCTTTGCATGTTTAACGACTCTAAAATTGTGTTTATGGCAGAACAGTACCAAATCCATAAATTGCACATGAGGACTTTTTCGGACTTGTTGTTTGATGTTTCCGGCCTCATTTAAACTTGCCTAAATGTTTAGTTTGCTTATGCTTCACCTCTTGCCATGCTAACAAAATTTAATATTGTTGAGTACATAAACGAGCTAGAACTAAATAAGTCACGTGGTGTTTCATCAATATGCAACTCGTTGCATATTGTGCTCCACTTAATTTGTAGGTTTGTTTTATGCATTTTGCCACGCCATGTTTCATTAAACCGGACATGCATCATACTTGGTTGTGCATCATGCCATGTTGATGTGGTGGTTGTTTACCATAATTGTTTGCTTCTTTCCGGTGTTGCTTCTTCGGGTTGGTTCCGATAACGTCGTGTTTTTGAGGATGCGTTCGACTACGTTGTTTCGTCTTCTTCATGGACTCGTTCTTCTTCCTTGCTGGATATCAGGCAAAATGACCATACCCTCGAAATCACTTCTATCTTTGCTTGCTAGTTGCTCGCTCTATTGCTATGCCTATGCTACGATACCTACCACTGCCTATCATGCCTCCCATATTGCCATGTCAAACCTCTAACCCACCTTGTCCTAGCAAACCGTTGTTTGGCTATGATACCGCTTTGCTCAGCCCCTCTTATAGAGTTGCTAGTTGCAGGTGAAGATTGGAGCTTGTTCCTTGTTGGAACATGGATATTTTTGTTGGGATATCACAATATCTCTTATTTAATTAATGCATCTATATACTTGGTAAAGGGTGGAAGGCTCTGCCTTATGCCTGGTGTTTTGTTCCACTCTTGCCGCCCTAGTTTCTGTCATACCGGTGTTATGTTCCTTGATTTTGCGTTCCTTACACGGTTGGGTTGTAATGGGAACCCCTTGACAGTTCGCCTTGAATAAAACTCCTCCAGCAAGGCCCAACCTTGGTTTTACATTTGAAATAACAACCTATCCCCTTCCCTTGGGTCGGCCAACCCAAGGGTCATCTTATTTTACCCCCCGGGCCAGTGCTTGACTAAGTGTTGGTCCGAAACAGAGCCACTTGCGGCGCCACCTCGGGGAAACTTGAGGGCTGGTTTTAGCTGTACGTAGTGTTCATCCGGTGTTGCCCTGAGAATGAGATATGTGCAACTCCTATCAGGATGTCGGCGCATCGGGCGGTCTTGCTGGAGTTGTTTTACCATTGTCGAGATGTCTTGTAACCTGGATTCCGAGTCTGATCGGGCCGTTTGGGAGAAGGAATATCCTTCGTTGACCGTGAGAGCTTGTGATGGGCTAAGTTGGGACACCCCTGCAGGGTTTTGAACTTTCAAAAGCCGTGCCCGCGGTTATGGGCAGATGGGAATTTGTTAATGTCCGGTTGTAGATAACATGAAACTTATTTTAATTAAAATACATCAATAGAGTGTGTGGCCGTGATGGTCTCTTTTCGGCGGAGTCCAGGAAGAGAACACAGTCTCGAGTTATGTTTGAACGTAGGTTGTTCTAGGGTCACTTCTTGATCATAGTTCATCGATCGTGCCTTTGCCTTCTCTTCTCGCTGTCATTTGCATATGTTAGCCACCATATATGCTAGTGCTTGCTGCAGCTCGACCTCATACCTTTTACCTACCTATAAGCTTAAATATTCTTGATCGCGAGGGTGTGAGATTGCTGAGTCCCCGTGACTCCCAGATTACTTCCAAAACCAGTTTGTAGGTGCCGATGATATCATGCAGGTGACGCAACCAAGCTCAAGGAGGAGCTCGATGAAGATCGTGTTTGTTCTGTTGTTCCGTTTCCAGTTGATCAGTAGTGGAGCCCAGTTGGGGCGATCGGGGATCTGTGTAGCATTTGGGGTACTCTTTTTTTATTTTGGTTCCGTAGTCGGACCTCGATTGTATCTGGATGATGTAATGCTTTATTCATGTATTGTGTGAAGTGGCGATTGTAAGCCAACTATGTACCTCTTTTCTTATTCATTACATGGGTTGTGTGAAGATTACCTCACTTGTGACATTGCTTTCAATGCGGTTATGCCTCTAACTCGTGCTTCGACACGTGGGAGATATAGCCGCATCGAGGGTGTTAGAAGTTGGTAATCAGAGCCTTCCCCAACCTTAGGGCCCCCTGCTTGATCGAATCGCTGGCGTTGTTGTGTCTAGAAGAATGTTTTGAGTGTTATAGGATTATATATATCGGAAAGTAGGATTCTTTTACTCCTTAGTCCCTGCGTCGCTCTGGTGAGGCATCCTGACGTAGAGTTTTGACTCTTCTCTTCTCAAATTTCACTAAAAAAAATTTAGGATCACGCGGGTATCTTAGAATCGTTCCGATGGTTTTGTGACGAGAACATTGTTCTTGGTGCCTCCTAACATTTAGGGGTTGTGGCAGTGTCCTGGGAAGTTGAGCTCCGAGGTGTTGTCGTCACAATTTTATTGTTGCAATTCTGGAATACCCGAGTTTCGCAGACATCAAAAATCTCTTTTATGCAGTTGTTGGTGAGATAACCTCGACGCCACCCAGTACTGGGGCGGGAGTTCGGGAGTATTGCCATAACTCGTATAGCGGATGCTTTTTGAAGGTTGAGGTAAACGATTTCCGAAGGTTTCTTGGTTATGTGTTGAAGGATGTATACAACTGGATGTAGGATTTGCTAGTTTTGGGTGAGATATTATGCTTCCCCTATATCCCCAACACCTGATTGCATAACCGGAAAGTTTCCGGAGTTTATAAGTGGGAATTCAAGTAGCTCCTAGGATATCTTCCCTGACTTGGATGGATGGAACGACATGTTGGAGTGATTGTCGATATATGACAATGTGTCTGTTTAGTCCATACTTTCTGTATGACAAAACTTTGAGTTATGCACGGTGAAACTTTATTTGTGATGTAATTAAACCGTCCTCCTCCTCGACTAGCGAAAATCACTCTAGTTAGGGCATTTTGGGGTACGATGAACTTTGTTATTTATGCTTATGATATGTTGTTTTTATTTTTGCCAAGTCTGTCTCTTTCTGTTGCTCAACTATATATGTTGCATATCATCGACTCATGTGATGATGCAGGTGCATAGATCATAGATGGCGAAGAAGTGCTATGCCAGGAGTATATATACGACAAGTGGCCGGAGTGTCAGGCCCTTCCGGTTTCCGAGCGACAGGCAGTAGTTAGTTTAGAGGTTCACGCTAATGCGAAAGAGGGATACGAACTCATGTTCTCAAAGTGATAGCTCTTCTCGCGTATATCATTGTTTAGATGGATGACGATGTATTTGCATATCATTCGAGACTTGTATCGCTATTTTCGAGATGATGACGAGAGACCACTTTGTGTTGGATGATGATTATGATGATGACATGATTTGATGAGACTAATTGTATGTATATGCTATGATTACATTTGTATGTGTATGATATGCTAAAGATTATTGTATAAAGCCTATTCAAATACAAAACAAATATGCAGGAAAAAACTAATAAATAAACTAGTAGTAGCGAGGGGGGAAATTTAGCAGTAGCGCCGCATTGTCAGTAGCGCGTCCCAGCAAACAGCGCTGCAGATAATATCAGTAGCGCCCTTTCCCAAAGAGCGCTACAGCTATTCATGTATAGCAGTAGCGTGGGACAACGGCGCTACTGCTATACGTTAGCTGTAGCGCCTTATTAGTAGCGTCGGTGCCCGCGCTACTGAGAGGCCCAAAACCCTCGCTGCTGGTAGGCTTTTCCCTAGTAGTGAAATGTTTAGTTTGCTTATGCTTCACCTCTTGCCATGCTAACAACATTTAATATCGTTGAGTACATAAAGGAGATCGAACTAAATAAGTCACATGGTGTTTCGTCAATATGCAACTCGTTGCATATTGAGCTCCACTTAATTTGTAGGTTTGTTTTGTGCATTTTGCCAAGCCATGTTTCATTAAACCGTATATGCATCATACTTGGTTGTGCATCATGCCATGTTCATGTGGTGGTTGTTTACCATAATTGTCTACTTCTTTCCGGTGTTGCTTCTTCGGCTTGGTTCCGATAACGCCGCGTTTGTGAGGATCCGTTCGACTACGTTGGTTCGTCTTCTTCATGGACTCGTTCTTCTTCCTTGCGGGATCTCAGGCAAGATGACCATACCCTCGAAATCACTTCTATCTTTGCTTGCTAGTTGCTCGCTCTATTGCTATGCCTATGCTACGATACCTACCACTTGCTTATCATGCCTCCCATATTGCCACGTCAAACCTCTAACCCACCTTGTCCTAGCAAACCGTTGTTTGGCTATGATACCGCTTTTATCAGCCCCTCTTATAGCGTTCCTAGTTGCAGGTGAAGATTGGAGCTTGTTCCTTGTTGGAACATGGATATTTTTGTTGGGATATCACAATATCTCTTATTTAATTAATGCATCTATATACTTGGTAAAGGGTGGAAGGCTCGGCCTTATGCCTGGTGTTTTGTTCCACTCTTGCCGCCCTAGTTTCCGTCATACCGGTGTTATGTTCCTTGATTTTGCGTTCCTTACACGGTTGGGTTGTAATGGGAACCCCTTGACAGTTCGCCTTGAATAAAACTCCTCCAGCAAGGCCCAACCATGGTTTTACATTTGCAAATAACAACCTATCCCCTTCCCTTGGGTCGGCCAACCCAAGGGTCATCTTATTTTACCCCCCCGGGCCAGTGCATGACTAAGTGTTGGTCCGAAACGGAGCCACTTGCGGCGCCACCTCGGGGAAACTTGAGGGCTGGTTTTAGCTGTATGTAGTGTTCATCCGGTGTTGCCCTGAGAACGAGATATGTGCAGCTGCTATCAGGATGTCGGCGCATCGGGCGGTCTTGCTGGACTTGTTTTACCATTGTCGAGATGTCTTGTAACCTGGATTCCAAGTCTGATCGGGCCGTCCTGGGAGAAGGAATATCCTTCGTTGACCGTGAGAGCTTGTGATGGGCTAAGTTGGGACACCCCTGCAGGGTTTTGAACTTTCGAAAGTCGTGCCCGCGGTTATGGGCAGATGGGAATTTGTTAATGTCCGGTTGTAGATAACATGAAACTTATCTTAATTAAAATACATCAATAGAGTGTGTGGCCGTGATGGTCTCTTTTCGGCGGAGTCCGGGAAGAGAACACAGTCTCGAGTTATGTTTGAACGTAGGTTGTTCTAGGGTCACTTCTTGATCATAGTTCATCGATCGTGCCTTTGCCTTCTCTTCTCGCTGTCATTTGCATATGTTAGCCACCATATATGCTAGTGCTTGCTGCAGCTCGACCTCATACCTTTTACCTACCTATAAGCTTAAATAATCTTGATCGCGAGGGTGTGAGATTGCTGAGTCCCCGTGACTCCCAGATTACTTCCAAAACCAGTTTGTAGGTGCCGATGATATCATGCAGGTGACGCAACCAAGCTCAAGGAGGAGCTCGATGAAGATCGTGTTTGTTTTGTTGTTCCGTTTCCAGTTGATCAGTAGTGGATCCCAATTGGGGCGATCGAGGATCTGTGTAGCATTTGGGGTAGTCTTCTTTTATTTTGGTTCCTTAGTCGGACCTTGATTGTATCTAGATGATGTAATGCTTTATTCATGTATTGTGTGAAGTGGCATTTGTAAGCCAACTATGTACCTCTTTTCTTATTCATTACATGGGTTGTGTGAAGATTACCTCACTTGTGACATTGCTTTCAATGCGGTTATGCCTCTAACTCGTGCTTCGACACGTGGGAGATATAGCTGCATCAAGGGCGTTACAGTAGGTGTCACAAGTTTACTCAAAACAGAAGGTAAATCAAGTGCAGAGCTAGATGGTAGTTCCTTACCTCCCCTCGTAGTTGATGGAAAAATCTTGGTTCTTTCATCTTTCAAGTTCCTCATAGTGATCAACAGATATAAATCCCAAGTGACTCAAAGAATAGAGCAATGCTCCCCGGCAACGGCGCCAGAAAATAGTCTTGCTAACCCACAAGTTTAGGGATCGCAATAGTTTTCGAGGGTAGAGTATTCAACCCAAATTTATTGATTTGACACAAGGGGAGCCAAAGAATATTCTCAAGTATTAACAGTTGAGTTGTCAATTCAACCGCACCTGAAAGACTTAATATCGGCAGCAAAGTATTTAGTAGCAAAGTAATATGGAAGTAACGGTAACGGTGGCAAAAGTAATAGTATTGGTTTTGTAGTGATTGTAACAGTGGCAACGGTAAAGTAACTAAGCAAAGATCAATATGTGAAAAGCTCGTAGGCAATGGATCAGTGATGGATAATTATGTCGGCTGCGATTCCTCATGCAACAGTTATAACATAGGGTGACATAGAACTAGCTCCAGTTCATCAATGTAATGTAGGCATGTATTCCGAATATAGTCATACGTTCTTATGGAAAAGAACTTGCATGACATTACTACCTCTTGAGCATGCGTTTGTTTTCCCTTGAAGAGGAAAGGGTGATGCAGCAAAGTAGCGTAAGTATTTCCCTTAGTTTTTGAGAACCAAGGTATCAATCCAGTAGGAGACTACACATAAGACGCCTAGTACATGCACAAACAAACAAGAACCTCGCAACCAACATGATAAAGGGGTTGTCAATCCCTTCACGGCCACTTACAAAGTGAGATCTGATAAAGATAATAAGATAAATATTTTTGGTATTTTTGTTGTATAGATTGAAAAGTAAAGATTTCAAAATAAATAGTAAACTAGAATTGTAGATCGGAAACTTATACTCCCTCCGTCCGGAAATACTTGTCAGAGGAATGAATGTATCTAGATGTATTTTAGTTCTAGATACATCCATTTGTATCCATTTCTACGACAAGTATTTCCGGACGGAGGGAGTATGATGTAAAATAGACCCAGGGCCATAGGTTTCAGTAGCACTACAACAGGAGCCCCCCTTCAGCAACGCATCGATGAGTTGTTCTATGTCCAAATATGTGTTGCTAATGTCTACACCAACGGATTACTATGTGTTTCCGTTGGTGGCGTTGCAAGGGTCTACAACAACATATATACATGCGTTGGTAAACGACACGTAGAAGCTTTGTTAGATAGCAACATATAGAGTTGGGTCCTAACAATAGTTCCCATGTGTTGCTGTGCTAAAAAGGATACCATAACACATCATTGCTATGAATAGAAGCTTTGCTAGATTGCATGAACAATTAATGGTATTTACATATTGCCCTCCAGTATTATCGGGATAGTGTATAGAAGAAACAATATAATAAACAAAAATATGTCATATATTAAATCAAATATGTTGCATTACAAAGACCACGATCCATAGGTTACAAGAGGTGAAACTATCTAATAGTAGCCCAATTCTCGAGCTTGCAATCAACTATAATGTTTGAAACGTCGTTCAATAGAATGACATTCTATTTATAATTTTATCTTTGCAATCTAGTAGCCTTCGTTCGTAACCTTGCAATTGAAACTTGGGCCATGTATCATCAGTTTATCTTTGCAATCTACAAGAAGAAGAAAATGTATGAGTAACTTAGAGAAAATTAGGTTAATAGATAAGTCAAATTTGAAGGAGGGGCACCACACCATAGAATGGTTGAAGGCCATGACATTATCAGCACTATACGCAGTAAAGTACTACCCTGCATCTGACAAAAACTTCAATCATTGATTTCTTATGAACGAACCTGCTGTATATCAGTTCAGTTCACATAAACCATAAAGGGAATATACTAATTAGTAAGAAGCGAGGTACCCCCCTTAAAAAATAATCATGTTCTGACATACAAGAAACAAGTTTAAACTAAAGAGAACTTGCATAAATCATAGAAAAACGGATTAAATTATTCGGTTGAGAAGTACACTGGAAAAAACCTTTCAAGATTTTATTCCACAAGCAGTCTGTAGCATTTATGCTCCACGTGGTCACAAGAAAACTAAAACAAGTAGATATGCTTAAATTAGTGAACATAACAACAAGATAAAAAAATGGCCATTGTGTTAATGCCTTCGTAGAACATAGATGAGTATCCACATGAGAATGCAATGTTCGGATGCTATGTTTCTTTAAGAATTGTATGACATATAATGATGCTATGTTTCTTTAAGGAAACATTTGATTCCTATGTTCAATTTTCCTTGCTCTAGGTAACGTTCATAAAATATCAAAGTTAGAATAAGATTGTGAATAATTCAGGTTTGCAAAGATAAGTGAACAATGGCCCCATCATTGCTCCCAGCAAAATAAATGAACTACATATTGAGGGTAAGCAACAGAAAGTGATACTTTTATGATATATTCAGTCCATACAAACTATTGCCTGCTAGCTGGTACGGATTTCTCTCAGAACAATAGGGGAGAGTCACTAATAGAAAATAGGGCTTTTGTTCGGGCCAGATAAGCCCATTAGTCCCGGTTCAGTCACGAACCGGGACAAATGTGAGCATCGATCCCGGTTCGTGCGGCTAAAGGCATTAATCCCAGTTCAAATGAGCCCTTTATTCCCGGTTTGAGACACGAACCAGGACTAAAGGGTGTGATGCCCTTTAGTCCCGGTTCGTATCTCAAACTGGGACTAAAGATTAGACCTTTAGTCCCGGTTTGACACACGAACCGGTACTAAAGGGTGCAACACCCTTTAGTCCCGGTTCGTGTGTCAAACGGGGACTAAAAAATAAAATGATAAAAACGTCAAAAAATAAAATTCTTCGAGATGTAGTTATATTACTACATCTACTAGCTAGGAAAATTAAAAAACTTAAATTTGGACATGTTTTGCAAAAAAAAAGTGTCATGAAAAAGTAAAACGGCTATAACTTTTGCATACGATGTCGAAAAAATGTATAATATATCAAAATGTTCAGCACGAAAATCCGCATCCGATTTTGACAGCCCATGGCCTGTTTCAAACTTTTAGAATCCTCAAATTCTAAAAGGAAAAAAGTTATGCTCCAATTTCACTTTTTTTAATTCTTGTTAAATTAGGTCAAACTTTGGTCAAACTACTTATTCAAGAAGTATTAGTGTTACTAAATAATTATTAGTGTTACAAGATAATTATTATAGTTTTTTTGAATTTTAGTCAAATCTAGTCAAACTATGGTCAAACTACTTATTCAAGAAATATTAGTGTTACTACATAATTATTCAAGAATATTAGTGTTACTAAATAATTATTAGTGTTACACAAGTCTGAAACGTTTGGAAAGTTCAAAGAATTTCAGAGTGAAGTAGAGAATCATCGGAACAAGAAAATAAAGTTTCTATGATCTGATCGCGGAGGAAAATATTTGAGTTACGAGTTTGGCCTTCATTTAAAAACAATGTGGAATAGTTTCACAACTAGTGCCACTTGGAAGACCACAGCGTAATGGTGTGTCCGAACGTCGTAACCGTACTTTATTAGATATGGTGTGACCTATGATGTATCTTACCGATTTACCACTATGGTTTTCGGGTTATGCATTAGAGACAATTGCATTCACGTTAAATAGGCCACCATCTAAATCCGTTGACATGACACCATATGAACTATAACCAAGAAACCTATGTTGTCGTTTCTTAAAGTTTGGGTTGCGATGCTTATGTAAAAAAGCTTCAACCTAATAAGTTCGAACCTAAATCGGAGAAATGTCACTACACCACAACACTAATGTAAGGACAGGAAAACTGCCGGGAGAAGGCACTTACAAGGGTAAACAAACTGCCAGGACAGTGTTTCTCCCGGCAGATAGAACAGCCACGAGAACGGCTGCCGGGGGTTACTTGTCCCGGCAGTTTCTCTGCCCTCACCCATGCATTTGTCGCCAGTCCATTTTCTCTCGGCAGATTGGTCGAGCCACATGAAACTGCAATTCCCGGCAGTTTGAGTGCCTGCACAAGCATGTTTACCCGGCAGTTACTATGCCTACACTTTGATTTGACTAGCAAACTATTTTATACATCCTTAATGTAATACCCATTCATTATATTTAGCCAATCAGGACACATCACACATTTCATACATACACTTCAAAGTAACATATTGGTCTCATCAAAAACCTTGAACTTCATTTGATAAACGTACAAGCAGGTTGTGGAACAAAAGGAGAAGTATAAACATGTTTCTAGATGTGCCACACTACCAAAATGAACTAGTGCCACAAAGAAAGAAGTACACATGTTTCTGGATGTGTCACACACCCAAAACGAGCATACAGTGGCCTATGTATCAAAACAACCACCAAAACGAGCTGAACTTGCCGATATCTACATATTAAACAAACAAGGCACAATACATTATCAATCCACCAACTTAATTGTAGACCTTGGAAACCTTCAACATCTTGTAGATCATCCAAACCTCCATCAACTTGGGGAAGCCTGCAACAGACCAGAAACTCAAAATGGAGCACTCATAGCACAATAAACCTACCCATGAAGAAAAGCACCCAACTTGTTAGGCGTATAAATAAGCCACCAACAATAAACGCCATCTCATTCAAATAATGTGCCATGTAACAGGATTAAAAATTTATCATGATCACCTTTGGCAAAACTGCTATTGAGCTAAAATGGATGGAAAGACCTCTAGCTTGATTTGACGTGCCTTAGGTGATTTGTTCTCCCTCTCGATGATATGGCTGCTGAAGTTCTTCCATTTTTAAGATTTAGGAGCATATCTCCCAATTTCCATTACTAAAAACTGATAATACACAACCACATGTCTCAGATTAGCCCCCCTATAGGGGTACCCTCAAAACATCACAAACTATGGCACACACACTAGTACTACTACCAAACATTGACGCAGAACCATATACAAGGCTAACAAATCATATGTCAATCAATATACTTTGTTTAAAAGAATCTCAATATAAAAGGAAAATAACATGCGTGCACTGTACAGAGATGAGAACCATGTTACAAAAAAGAATTCTGCAAACTTAGGTCAAAGCTCAAACGATAACTGGAAAGCAAGTATACGTGATCCTGATTCTAGTTTCTAGTTGTTTCTATAAAATCTGTACCACAAGTAGATCGAGATTACAACATTGATATTGTTTCTGTTTCATACCACAATCCGAAGTACATAGCTTTTACACAGCTTCAAAAGTTAAAAATGATGGTTAGTTTGATCACTTAGCAACACAATGAAGTGCCTCCCTAGTAAAAACATCCAAACAAAATAAACTGTACCCATAAGCGTAAAGTACAGTAAGAAAATGAGCACTCGGTATACTTACAATGGTATAGTGTAGCAGAGAGCACATCAGCGAGCTGAATAGTGAACTGACTCATGTCATTTCAGGAAATGCAGAAACTAAAATAGCACTAAGCACATCCTTTCTGACATATTATTTCAACACAAAATCACAGAATTTCTACATCTGAAACAATTGAGAGTAACAGAAAAATTTCAACACCATATCAGTGCCCATTACAAGATTACTAAAGGCTGAATGGCAGAAATAGCAAATAAATCTCACTATCAGTTGAGAAGTAGAGGAAGTGGTGCCAGGGGAGGGGTGAGGACGTAGATGAGGCGCTGTCCTGTGGAGATGACGTACTCGAAACGTCACTGCTTGGCACAGAGGACGAATAGCAGGCGTGCTGCTCGAAGGATAAGAGGGCCAATTACACGACATATAACATACAAATTGAAGAACCAAATCAAGGATACACCATGATAAATCAAATAATACAAGCAACATGGATCCTCGGCAAATGATTGTGGATATGGGTCTAGCCATTTCCTAAATAGATCCAAACGTATACGCTAGAGGCTCGGAAAACCAGATATGCTATGTATCATAGTGTTCGATAAGGCAACTAATATATATATATATATATATATATATATATATATATATATATATATATAACTCGAGACCCAACGAAAATCTGGAGTTATATATTTTACTCTGCATATTAGATTTGGGTCAAGTCAAACTTTGCAAAGTTTGACCAAATATATATTAAAAAATATCAATATCTATCATACCAAATATATATCCCATGAAACTACATTTCGTAATGAATCTAACAAAATTGATTTGGCATCATAAATGTTAATATTTTTTTCTATAAATTCGGTCAAAGTAGAGATGCTTTGACTTTAGACAAATCTAATATGCAGACTAAAAAGGACCGGAGGGAGTATCTAGATCCAAGTACCAAAGGGTGCAATTCAACATTATCACTTTTGAAGTAATTTCTATCTAATTCAAGAAATATTCAAAAACTATAACATTTGCTCTCTCTCCACGGAAAAAACTTCAGAAAACACAAACCTGAGACTAATCAAACTCATAAGTCAAAGACAAATCTCATGGGTAAGGGCGAGTTGGTAACTTGGCATTGGAGACCGCGATCTAATCAAGGCGGCACTACTCGAGAGAAAGAACACGGAAGAGCCATCTATGAGGTGCTAGTTGGGGAAGAGGACGAAGATGTGGCGGTGGCGCTGCTCTAGCGATAGGAGGTAGAGTGGAGAAGGAGGCGCCTGCTCCAGGAAGGAGCTTTTGGAAACTGCGACACCACTCGAGGCAGGACCTCCTGGAAGCGTCGGCGCTGCTCGAGGGAGGGTGCTCCTGGGAGCGGTGGAACTGGTGGCGGGGATGCCTGGGGGAGAACGCATGGAGAAGACCTGGCTGCTTGGGTGATGTTGGGTGTGCGACGAATGGTGGTCCGAGCGACGGAGGGAGCTAGGCGGCGTGGTCGGAAAGGGAGTGGCACCGGGGTGTGTCAGCTGGTGGTCGGCGACATGGTTGGGGAGGGAGTTGGCACTGGGGTGTGGCGAAGGGCGGTCCGCGGTCGGGAAGTGTGGGCGGCGGCGGCGAAGGGTTGGAGAGGAGGCTAGGTCAGGCAGTCGATTTGGGGATTTCTATATGAGACGGGGTTTGGGGATTTTTTTTCTTTGGAGCGAAAACTTTTGCCTCTCGCGCGCTCTACCGTGCTCTCCCGTGCCACGTGTAGGCCCCACGCATGTCACGGACTCCCGGCAGAAAACATGCCATGTTTTGGTTGTGCCGGCAGATATCCTGCCCTGAGAAGTGGGCATACTTACTGGCAGTCTGGGTGCCCTTGTTGCATGACTTCTCCCAGCAGTTTGTTTGTTGCTGGGTACTTCTGCCGGCGGTAGAAAGATCCCCGACAGATTATATGCCTTTGCGATGGTATTCTCCCGGCAGTTAGTTGCCCTTAATTATGGGTTGTGGTGTAGTGTGTGTCTTCATAGGATACCCAAAGGAGACTGTTGGATGCACCTTTTATCACAGATCCGAAGGCAAGATATTCGTTGCTAAGAATGGATCATTTCTAGAGAAGGAGTTTCTATCGAAAGAAGTGAGTGGGAGGAATGTAGAACTTGATGAGGTAATTGTACCTTCTCCTGAATTGGAAAGTAGTTCATCACAGAAATTAGTTCCAGTGATTCCTACACCAATTAGTGAGGAAGCTAATGATGATGATCATGAAACTTCAGATCAAGTTACTATCGAACCTCGTAGGTCAACCTGAGTATGGCCCGCACTAGAGTGGTACGGTAATCCTTTCTGGAAGTCAAGTTACTAGACCATGATGAACCTACGAACTATGAGGAAGCGATGATGAGCCCAGATTCCCCGAAATGGCTTGAGGCCATGAAATCAGAGATGAGATCCATGTGTGAGAACAAAGTATGGACTTTGATTGACTTGCCCGATGATCATCGAGCCATTGAGAATAAATGGATCCTTCAAGAGAAAGATGGACGCTGATAGTAGTGTTACTATCTACAAAGCTCGACTTGTCAAAAAAGGGTTTGTGACAAGTTCAAGGTGTTGACTACGATGAGATTTTCTCACTCGTATCGATGCATAAAGTCTGTCCGGATCATGTTAGCAATTGCCACATTTTATGAAATCTGACAAATGGATGTCAAAACTGCATTCCTTTACAGATTTATTAAAGAAGTTGTATATGATACAACCAGAAGGTTTTGTCAATCCTAAAGGTGCTAACAAAATGTGCAAGCTCTAGCGATCCATCTACGGACTGGTGCAAGCATCTCGGAGTTGGAATATACGCTTTGATGAGTTGATCAAAGCATATAGTTTTATATATACTTGCGTTGAAGTCTGTATTTACAAGAAAGTGGGTGGGAGCACTATAGCCTTTCTGATAAGTATATGTGAAAGGCATATTGTTGATCGGAAATGATATAGAATTTTCTGGAAAGCATAAACGAGTGTTTGAATGGAGTTTTTCAAAGAAAGACCTCAGTGACGTTGCTTACATATTGGGCATCAAGATCTATAGAGATAGATTGAGACGCTTGATAGGATTTTTCAAGGAGTACATACCTTGACAAGATTTTGAAGTAGTTCAAAATGAAACAGTCAAAGAAGGAGTTCTTGCCTATATTGCAAGGTGTAAAGTTGAGTAAGACTCAAAACACGACCACGACAGAAAAAGGAAAGAGAATGAAAGTCATTCCCTATGCCTCAGCCATAGGTTCTATAAAGTATGCTATGCTGTGTACCAAACCTATTGTGTACCTTGCCATGAATTTGGCAAGGGGTACGATATTGATCCAGGATTGGATCACTGGACAGTGGTCAAAATTATCCTTAGAAGACTAAGGACATATTTCTTGGTTATGGAGGTGACAAAAATTCTTGGTAAAGGGTTACGTCGATGTAAGCTTTGACACTGATCCGGATGACTCTAAGTCTCAATCTGGATATATATTGAAAGTGGCAGCGAGTAGCTAGAGCAGCTCCGTGCAGAGCATTGTAGACATAGAAAATTTGCAAAATACATACGACTCTGAATGTGGCGGACCCATTGACTAAACTTCTCTCGCAAGCAAAACATGATCACTCTTTGGGTGTTAATCACATAGCGATGTGAACTAGATTATTGACTCTAGTAAACCCTTTGGGTATTAGTCACATGGAGATGTGAACTAATCACATAAAGATGTGAACTATTGGTGTTAAATCACATGACGATGTGAACTAGATTATTGACTCTAGTGCAAGTAGGAGACTGAAGGAAATATGCCCTAAAGGCAATAATAAAGTTGTTATTTATATTTCCTTGTATCATGATAAATGTTTATTATTCATGCTAGAATTGCATTAACCGGAAACTTAGTACTTGTGTGAATAGATAGACAAACAAAGTGTGCCTAGTATGCCTGTACTTGACTAGCTCGTTAATCAAAGATGGTTAAGTTTCCTAGCCATAGACATGTGTCGTCATTTGATGAATGGGATCACATCATTAGAGAATGATGTGATGGACAAGACCCATCCATTAGCTTAGCACTATGATCGTTTAGTTTATTGCTATTGCTTTCTTCGTGACTTATACATGTTCCTCAGCCTATGAGATTATGCAACTCCCGAATACCGGAGGAACACCTTATGTGCTATCAAACGTCACAACGTAACTGGGTGATTATAAAGATGCTCTACAGGTGTCTCCGATGGTGTTTGTTGAGTTGGCATAGATCGAGATTAGGATTTGTCACTTCGATTGTCGGAGAGGTATCTCTGGGCCTTCTTGGTAATGCACATCACTACAAGCCTTGCAAGCAATGTAACTAATGAGTTAGTTGCAGGATGATGCATTACGGAACGAGTAAAGAGACTTGCCGGTAACGAGTTTGAACTAGGTATGATGATACCGACGATCGAATCTTGGGCAAGTAACATACCGATGACAAAGGGAACAACGTATTTTGTTGTGCGGTTTGACCGATAAAGATCTTCGTTGAATATGTAGTAGCCAATATGAACATCCAGGTTCGGTTATTGGTTACTGACCGGAGATATGTCTCGGCCATGTCTACATAGTACTCTAACCCGTAGGGTCCGCACGCTTAACGTTCGATGACGATTAGTATTATGAGTTTATGTGATTTGATGTACCGAAGGTTGTTTGGAGTCCTAGATGAGATCTCGGACATGAAGAGGAGTCTCGAAATGGTCGAGACATAAAGATTCATATATTGGAAGGCTACATTCGGACACCGAAATGGTTCGGGTCGTTTCGGAGTACCGGGGGTTACCGGAACCCTCCCCCCCCCCCCGCGCGCGCGCGCCGCGGGAAGTTATTGGGCCTCATGGGCCTAGTGGTGGAAGAGAGGAGGCAGGCCAAGGTGTGGCGCGCGGCTCCCCTAGCCCAAACCTAATTGGACCAGGGCTAGGGGGCCGGCCCCCCCTTTCCTTCTCTTCTTCCTGTCCTTCCTTCTTGTCCTACTTGGACTAGGAAAGGGGGGAACCTACTCCTACTAGGAGTAGGATCCCCCCTTTGGGCGCGCCCCTTGTGGCCGGCCCTCCTCCTCCTTCCCTACTTTATATACGGGGGAGGGGCACTCCATAGACACACATGTTGATCTTTTAGCCATGTGCGGTGTCCCCTTCCACAGTTATACACCTCGGTCATATAGTGCTTAGGCGAAGCCTTGCACCGGTAACTTCATCATCATCGTCATCACGCCGTTGTACTGGCGGAACTCTCCCTCGGCCTCAACTGGATCAAGAGTTCGAGGGACGTCACCAAGCTGAACGTGTGCTGAATGCGAAGGTGCCGTACGTTCGGTGCTTGGATCGGTTGGATCGCGAAGACGTTCGACTGCATCAACCGCATTAATAAACGCTTCCGCTTTCGGTGTACGAGGGTACATAGACACACTCTCCCTTCTCGTTGCTATACATCTCCTAAATAGATCTTGCATGATCGTAGGTAAATTTTTTGAATACTGCGTTCCCCAACAGCCGTTGCTGTCATCCATTGTCTTTTCATGTGCACGAGACCTAGCCATACGTATGCACAAGTACGCATTCGAGACCCCGCCCGTATGTAGGTACGTGACCGTATTTTTTGACATGTGGTTGTACATACGTGTATACGCTTTAGATGAGACTGCCTGAATTGCTACCTCTGCTATTCATGTACTTCCTCGACTCCGGCGGTGGATCATACTCGGAAGCCATATCCTCTGCCCAGGTCCGGTGGTTCTGTAACCAGTCACAGTCCCTCAAATGGTAGGTTAAAAGTTAACTTGCAAAATTCTTACTCAACAACTGAGCTGACATAGTGACGTTGGCATGTTGATGTCGCACAATTTGGATTATCTTTGCGAGCTTCTGCAGGATCCCCGAGATCATCTTCTGGCACATACCAAGCACAGCGTACCTCAAGGTTGTTCCAAAGGCCAAGACTGAGATAAGAAAGCCCTTCGTTGGCTCCCTGAATGAGGAAGATGTGGCGCCACAGGTAGGGGTGGATTAACGAGCAGCTCAAAGCCCTTCGTTGGCTCCCTGAATGAGGAAGATGTGGCGCCACAGGTAGGGATGGATTAACGAGCACCTCGGCTCGTTAAGCTCGTGCTCGTTAATGCTCGACTCATTAAACTCGTTAAGATTAACGAGCAGAAAATCCTGCTAGGTTCGGCTTGTTTGAAACTCGTTAAGCTCGTGAGCGCTCACGAGCGCACGTTAACAGATTATAGTGTGCTATGATATTCAGGATGAATGTGTAGGTGTGATTTTCAAGATGAAATATGATGGCCAAAAAAGAAATGCATTACTTTGTTGCCTCATATGTTGACTAGATTTAAAGATGGGTTGAGGTGCTACAGAAAGTTTGTCACGTAAGATGAAAATATGTGTTGTGTTGTTACTAACGAGCTTAACGAGCTACTCGTAAAGCTCGTTAGCTCGTTCGTTAAGCTTAACGAGCTGAAATCAATGATTGGTTATGTTCATTAAGAAGCGAGTTACGAGCTTAACAAGCCAAACTATCGAGCGCTCATTAAGCTCGCGAGCTACGAGCTTTTTGTCCAGCCCTAGCCACAGGTAGCCGAGTGGGGTATGATTGACGCTCTTGCCAAGAGATCTTCAGTTAATGTATACTACTACTTTGTCTGAAACTCTGATCAACTACATGCCGGATCATCTCTCAAAGTTGTGTAATGTGGTTACCTTTTAACGTATACCTAGGCGATCTTCGTGGAGCACAACCACGGGCTCGACTCGTGCTGCCCGTCTGAGAAACTGTGGCTGTGTTTCACGCGGCACACGGGTCGGCGGATATGGTGACTGGCCGAGAGGAGCGAGGATAGTTCAGATCACCGAGAAGCCTTTCTCCGTCCACTCGTGGATACGGATGGAGAATGGAACGTCACACAGCCACATTATATTGTCTTAGCTTGATTCAGGTAGGATTCAGAATCGTCTGCACCATGATGTGTTGAGTTCGGAAAGTCCGCCACAATGCAAACAGTTTGTAACTTTGTATTTGATTTAGTTAGACTTCCGTGCAGGTGTCCTCTATGGATAATCTTGAGTTTGGTTCATGTTAGTGTTGTTATATCGGAGGGAGTAGTGTATTTGCTAATTTGGTTAGTGTACCAGATAGAAGTTGTTGGGCGCTTTGCCGCGGCGCCATTCTTCGTATGGGGTTTAAAAAAATTGAGCAGTTTTAACATGGTCCCTCTCCTCTTTTCACATGTTTAATTTTCATTGGTGTTTGTATTTTTTGAAAGGTGTTAGACGTTGTTAAAGAGCAGAAAGCTGGCGGAAAAACAGACCAAGGCAACCCTCCTCCATATCCATAGCGGTAGCGAAAATCGACAGAGGCAAGCACCACTCCCCTTCGCACACGCTTCGACCACATCTAGAGCCAGACGCACACACCATCGTATCAGCATGACGCACATCGATCAGCGCCGACACTTCAGTCTTCAAACACATAGAGCCAGACCAATACCCACAATTGTAGACACTTCAGTCTTCAGACACAGAGCCAGACCAACATCCACAGTGGCAGACACTTCAGTCTTCAAACACATAGAGCCAGACCAACATCCACGGTGGCAGCACACTGACCGGGTCTGGCTCTATGTAAGATTCAGACTCAAAATAGTTTTTCTATCGGAACTGGTATCTAGAGGTGAGACATCCACCTGTGACGTTGTTTTAGAGATCCATGCCCTTTTCGATGTATAAGAGAGAAATGAAATACTACCTCCGTGCTGGTTTATTGATCTTCATTGTATTTTGTGCTAAATTTTGATCATAAATTTAACTAACAAAATTTCGTGCATATCATAAAAAATTATATGATTGAAAAGTATGTTCAAATATGAATGCAACAATATATTTTTGTTGACATGCTGCAATACTTTTTTAGTTAAATATTCGGTCAAAATTTGACCTAAATTACAAAGAGGACCAATATACCAGGACGGAGGTAGTACCCAGGAATATGTGTGGGTCCATTTCATGCTATTGTCAGCTTTTGTCAGGAGAGAGAAAAAAAATAGTGCAGAGAAGGACCGGTATGCATGTTAAAATATTCTCTCTCTCTCTCTCTCTCGCTCAAAACTTCCATTTAATTTCATTGTCAAATTTTGGAAGATAGATATCTTTTGAATGAAAAACCCAATCTATTGATTTTTTTTATAGATTTGACTTCATAGCGAGAAGAGCTTCAGAACAAGATCAATTATGGATACATCGAAACTAATTTGAATTCGCTGATTTCAAAAAACATATTTCACTCAAACTGAAAAACATATTTCACTCATCTTAGAAATGATTTCAGTTGATTCAAAATAAAAACACACTCATTTAAAAAAAATAAGAATTCACTCATTTCAAATGACAGATTTCACGCATTTAAAAAAACATATTTCAACCACTTTAAAAATCAACTCCATTCCTTTCAAAAACTGGTTTACTTGTTTCATATAACAAATTTCACTTGCTTTGAAAAAAAAATCACGCATACTAAAATATTGATTACACTCATTTCAAAAGTCTGATTTCACTCATTCCAAAACCTAATTTCATTCGCATCACTCATCAATTAATATAATTTCACTCATTTAAAAAAATGGTTTCAATCACTAAGAGACCGATTTCACACTTTTAGCAAAAATAAATATTTCACCCGTTTGAAATAAATGATTTCAATTATTTCAAAAATTAATTTCACTCGCTTCATTAAGCAGATTTCGCTTATTTATAAAAAAGCTTTGAAATAATCAGAGCTTCAATTGTTTAAAATAACTAGTTTCAAAATTCTAAACAACAAGTTTCACATATTTCACACCGAAATATGTGTCATGTGTATCAGAAAAAGATTTCACTAGTTTCATAATTTTAGTTTCAGTTATTTCAGAAAGCGGATCTCACTTTTTTCAAAAAGATAACATTTTAGGGAACATTTTCAGTAGTTTCAACACAAGATTTCGCTCATTTTTAATCACTGGTTTCGCTCTCTTTTTTATGTTTCACTCATTTTCAGAAACAATTCCACTTATTTCGAAACATAGATTTTGAAATGTTGAAATTTGTAGGTGTTTAAATTAGATCCAAGATTGGTCTTGTTCTAAAGTTCTAGGCACCAGGCCTGCAACAACACAAATCATAAAGCTGCTGGATGGTGGATATTTCACCGTTAGGTACCACCACCGCTAGAACGGTCTTTGCGAATTCGGACTCGTCTGCATCTGCTTAGAGGATGGCAAATATATGGTTGGTGTCTAGACTGTATAATTTTGATTCTTGACAACAAAATTGTACGAGAAACTGCTTTGACCATAGACGTGAGTCCATGGTGTATGGTCTAGCGTATTTGCTAATATGGTCTATGGTCTAGTGTAGTACCTAAGATTTAGAGTGTCTTGTTTAAAAGAGCTAGTAAATTATTTTTTTGAATGCTTTGCTGCTTCATTCCCCATTCTTGAGCCTTTTTAATTTCTGGTTTTTTCTTTTGTTTGAGAGGTGTTGACGATCTGAAAGAGTAGTCAGCACGACAGAGCCTCCCTTTGGCGAGGAAGTAGCACGTCAACCCTCATCCACATCCACAGCGCCAGCAAAAATGAATAAATGCCATCACCACCCCCTTTCGCACAAGCATCTACCACATACGTAACTCAACACGCACCCAACATGGCACGCAATATGCACCGGTGCCGACACATCAGACACACGCCACAGATATCCGCAACTGGGCCCAATCCAAGGTTATTGATATCGTTTAAAAAAAAATTATACTGCACCTGGAGGAGGTGGGTGAAAACCGCCCATTTTGGATTTCTCAGTCAAATCACGGACGGAAAGCAAATTCCAAAATTTAAAATGTGGAACAAAATTTGAAAATTCAACCAAAATATTTTTTTCTTTTATCAATAAATAAATAAATTCCACAAAATTCTGATATTGTCCGGTGAATATTCTTAACGGGGATGGACGAACTTCATACCAAATTTGAAAATTTCAGGTGAAATCCAAAACCCTGGGCCCAACAGCCCTACACAACTCGACCATCCTGCATAAGAGTCTCCACACAAGGCTCCCTTTCGACGGCGTTAGGGCATCTCCAGCTGTTGGTCCCCCCCCCCCCCAGGACGCATAAAAATCGCCCCCTGGGGGCGAGCCGGCGATGTATTCGGCGCTGGGGGCGGTTTTGCGCCCAGTCGTCGCCCCCAGGCGTCGAAATTGGCCCACTTTGCAGCCCAATTTCGACGAATAAACGGCCCATATGGACGAGAATAGGCCCATATTCGGCGTGGTTTCGCCGTGTCTCGGCGTTCAATTATCAACACAATCATTTCTTATCACATATTTCATCATAGAAAAATCAAATACTTCAACAAAATACTACAACAACAAATAGTTCAATACAAATTATATTGTTCAACAAATAAAAACTCGTATTTCATCACGAGGCGTCCCCCTTGAGCTTCCATAGGTGCTCAATCAGATCTTTCTGCAGTTGATGATGCACCTGTGGGTCTCGGATCTCCTGACGCATACTGAGATAGGCAGTCCAAGTTGCCGGTAGCTGGTGATCAACTTCGGCTAGAGGACCCTGCCTGTAGTATGGTTCAGTGTCAAACACTGGGTCTTCTTGCTCGCTCTCGATGATCATGTTGTGCAAGATGACACAGCAAGTCATGATCTCCCACATTTGATCTTTCGACCAGGTCTGAGCGGGGTACCGAACAACAGCGAATCGAGATTGGAGCACACCAAATGCCCGCTCGACATCCTTCCGGCAAGCCTCCTGAACTTTCGCAAACCAGACGTTCTTGCCTCCTGGCACAGGGTTTGAGATCGTCTTCACAAATGTCGACCATCTCGAATAGATGCCGTCAGCTAGATAGTACCCCTTGTTGTATTGGTGCCCATTGATCTCGAAGTTCACCGGAGGAGAATGTCCCTCAACGAGCTTGGCAAAAACAGGAGAGCACTGCAGCACGTTGATGTCATTGTGAGTTCCTGGCATACCAAAGAAGGAGTGCCAAATCCAGAGGTCCTGTGTGGCTACCGCCTCAAGCACCACACTGCAACCGCCTTTGGCGCCTTTGTACATCCCCTGCCAACCAAATGGGCAGTTCTTCCATTTCCAATGCATGCAGTCGATGCTTCCAAGCATCCCAGGAAATCCTCTTGCTGCATTCTGGGCTAGGATCCGAGCAGTGTCTTCCGCATTGGGTGTTCTCCAGTATTGTGGCCCAAACACTGCCACCACTGCCCGACAGAACTTGTAGAAACACTCTATGGTGGTGGACTCGGCCATGCGCCCATAGTCGTCGAGTGAATCACTGGGAGCTCCATATGCAAGCATCCTCATCGCTGTCGTGCACTTCTGGATGGAGGTGAATCCAAGAGCGCCAGTGCAATCCATCTTGCACTTGAAGTAGTTGTCGAACTCCCGGATGGAATTCACAATCCCGAGGAAGAGCTTTCGGCTCATCCGCTAACGGTGCCGAAATGTTCTCTCGCCATGAAGTGGAGCATCGGTGAAGTAGTCGGAGTAGAGCATGCAGTAGCCTTGCAGACGATGCCGGTTCTTTACTTTCACCCGCCCCGGCGCCGAGCCACCTCGCTGCGGCTTTTCACTGCTCGCCAGCAGCTGGGCAAGGGCGGCGAGCACCATCAGATGCTCTTCTTCCTGGACGTCGGCCGCGGCTTCCTCCTCCAGCAGCGCGGCGAGCTCTTCCTCCTCGTCCGAGTCCATCGCCGAGACGGGCAAATCGCCGAACACCTTGCGCTCGGTGGCCGTGAACCCGCCGTTAAACCGCGCCTCCGCGGCCGGAAACTGCGACCGGAAACGCCCAGCTGTTGCGGGAGGGGCTGCCGCGGCGAAGCGCTGCTATTTTCCGACGGGGAATGGCTATCTAGCGGAGTCGGGCGGCGGCCATCGCCGGGATACAGCTAGTGGTGGCCGAGGACGCGGGGGGTGCGAGGCGAGTCGGGGATGAAAACCTTGACTTTTCCCCTGGCGGTGTGGGCCAGGCGTGCTTTTCCCTAGTGCCGGAGCCCCCAACGGCTCCCCAGCGCGCCGGGTTCGGCCTGTGACCGCCGGGGAAAAAAAGGTCCGAACCGACGATTTTCGGCGTCCTGGGGACGCGACTGCGCCGTTTTTTCGGCGTCGGCGCCGAAAAAGTGGCCTGGGGGGGCCTGTTGGGGGCGTGGCTGGAGATGCCCTTAGTCCCATGTTGAGACCTAGTCCGCATACAATTAGGAGTAGTATATATGAATTTAAGTCCGCGACCTACTAGGCTAGCTGGCTAAAACTTTGGGTGGTGTATATATGCGCAGCTGGTTGAAGCATCGTGGTCGGAATCGACAAAGGAAGAAAAGAATAAAGAGCTGTGATACGCGCCGGATCGATCAAGTTAGTAGATTATTCTGCGGCAACACGCCGCACGGTGCGAATTGGAGAGCACGATCGATAAGTAAGCTCACGTGAGAATTTTCTCTTCGACGACGCCGCAATGAGAATCAGCCTGCCGGAGGAGCTGCACTTGGAGATCCTCCGGCGCCTCTCCCCGACTCCCCAGGTGCTCGCCCGTGCCTCCGCCGTTTGCAGGGAGTGGCGCCACGTCGTGAACGACCCTGAGTTCCTCCGCGAGCTGTACCGTGCGTGTTGCGGGGCACCTGTCACTGTGGGCTTCTTCCACAACGCCTACCAGGACGAGTACCCCCACAGGTTCGTGCACATGGACGCAGATGACCGTGCCGGAATCTCCGTCGAGTACATCGACCGGACGGACGACTGGCAGTTCGTCGACTGCCGCCATGGCCGTGTCCTCCTAAAAAATAGGAGGAATCATCGGTTCCTACTGTGGCACCCTCTTACTGGCATCCGCCACCTCGTTCTAGAGACACCGGCATTTGGTACACCAGACAAGACTAGCGTCACATTGATATGTGACTGTGCCACCACCGGGGTCAGCGGTGACAATGCCGACAAATTAGACCATCCAACGTTCGTGCCACGCGAACCACTTCGGCGTGGCCGTCGTGTACAACCACACGGACTCTTACATCCACGCGGACTCAGGGTGCTTGAAGGCCACCATATACTCTTCAGTCACCCGTCTATGGAGCTCGCCGGTGGTTCTGCAGACGCCAATACATCAGATCCGCCCAGACCCATGTGCGGTCGTCGGCAAAACCTTGTACCAACCACTATGCGACTATCTAGTTAGAATAAATTCGAGGCATACCGTCGATCATCCGAGGACCAAGCAATCATATAAGCACGACACCGAGATTTGTTAACGAGGTTCACCTATATGGCTACATCCCCGGGGCTTGACTACGGGCGCTCCTCCCCGTGACACCGTCACAATACCGCACCCGGCCACCCGGGCGCCGGCACACGCCGCCGGCTCCCCCTTGCGCGCCTGTGCTATTATGTTAGCATACGTTACATCGTGTGTCTACCCCCGCTATATATGAGAGGTCTAGGATACAAGTGTCCTATTCGGACACAACTCCACATCCTATGTAAACACAGTACAACTCCTAGTCCAACTATAACCTACCTTGTACACTATATTCGACACAACTCCAACATATGATATAGAGCAAGGGAGCCTGACCACATTCGAGCGGCCAAAGTGCGGCAATATTCGTCTTTTTAAGGCAGATGACGGCGTGCTTGGACTCGTCGGGGTGTTGGGTTTCACATTGCGCTTGTGGGCACGATACGCAGATGCTTGGGTCATGCAGAAGACAATTGATCTAAGCAAGATTTTTCCTGGTCTGTTGACTGTTGACGGCGCCATCGCCTGGTTCTGATCCTCGCTTCAGCCTTTTGCCGCCAGTGAAGATCATCGGGGTTGCCGATCAAGGAGGTGTGTTGTTTATGTGGACCATGATCGGCATATTCATGCTTTGTCCTGAATCCATGGAGGTCAAGATGGTGCACGACACTACTCCCTACATGAATATCGTTTATCCTTATGGTGACTTTTATCTCCCACCGCTACCCACACGTAAAAGCTGCGACATAGGGCCCATAGCACCTGACAACGCCCATGATCATTGAGATATGTTCCTGGTGCTACAAAGTGTGGTCTTTCATCATTATCTCGTTTCTTTGATTAACATTTTGTTATGTTTTAGCAATTTTTTTGATTCTACACTACATTATGAAATAGAGTTATTTATTTTACCGCCATCAAAGTAATATGGAACTTCTCATATAGCCCTATTTGGTTCTGAATATATAGGCTGTGTTAGATTACACCACCATCCAGGAAAATATTGAGTGCTTAACTTCCAATATTACAGCTTTGAATGTCATTATGATTATGATAGAATTATGAATAAGATTATGGTAGAAACCATTTTGTACGAGGGGTAAGTCCCCTAGATTGCAATAATCAGCCACCTCATGTGGATGTAACAGCATTAATGGATAAATCCAATTTGTAAATAATTTATCTCACAAACCGTTAAACAGATTAGCGACCCATCTTCATTGATGCTTTCTCCTAAATGAGTGCTTCAAAACAAGTTCCATGTTTCTTGTAACATCAGTTGGAAGATTATAATATTGTGATTGTAGTTAAAAGTTGCAACAATAGTAGTGTATGGTTAGTCAACAATAGTCCTATATGTGTTTTTGGTAAACACAATATTTATGAAGAGTGAAAATTTATTTTTAGTAACAAATAGGAGATCATAAAAAATCTAGAAGTGCTAACATCCAAATGTTATGTCGTCTAGTATTGTGTAATGTAACCTAGTAACCAAACTATTACTGTAATATTAGAACTAAGTTGTTATAATAGGTCATAGCTTCGCAAGTGAAATCAATCTAATATTGACAGACAAGTCACCAAATATATCAAAATGTGATACTGTAAGAGGAATGGAGAGGGATTGGTGTAATATCAAGAAGTGCATGGTCTTCTTGGAGTAAAAGGCAAGGTAGAATAAATCCTACGCCATCCAATGTTTCATGAATAATCACGAATAGAAGCAACATGCGCGCTTTGCCGCGCCGACTGATGAGTCCAGCATAAATTTTGCATGGTGTGCTAAGATGTATTCCAAAGAGCCTCCATATAACAAATTACAATTTGGATAATTTGGATATAGAAACAATGCATACATCCCCTTTTTGGTACAGTATAAACATTGTTTCATCTCAAACGATAACCATTTAGTTTAGGTATAAAAGGAGAACTTTCAGAAAAAGGCTAAACCTTTGATTTTAATTAACAAAAAAGACACATTGTCACTACAAAGTAACTCCGAAAATTACAAATTTTCAAACATGTTATCTAAAATGGATATATACGGCAATGCAATTCAGATGAAAAAGAGGAACATAAACCAAACATTAATCAACAGTGTAACTTATTTTGCTAAGCCGTTGCATTTAGCACCAAGTGCAAATAGGTAGTTGATGTGTCCTTGTATCGCAGGACACCAATCATGTTGGCAATACATCTAATGTCACAACCTAGTATTTAAAATTGCCTCTGGAGAGTCACTGTTCATAGGATTGGGTGTTTCAGATTTAATCTTTCTCATGTGCATTTCTTATTAAGAGCATTCCTTGCTATATGAATTTCAGGAAACAACGGTTATATTAAGGATGTGTTGTTTCCCATAACATCATAAGGATATGGACAAATAGAAAAATTACCAATTTAACTCCAGAAGTAGACACATACTACTTAAAAATAAAGTGAAAAAATGAAAGTATATTCATGTATAATAACAATATTACTAATAATGTTAATAATTGCATTTACCTTGCCAGTTAACAGTTCCCAATTTCCCCATGAAACAATGGAAAAGCTAAACATATGCTTTGTGATCGTATGACTTATGCTTTTTTATACTCTCACGAAATGTGTGTGCATATATATCTATATGTGCGTTTCTTTAAATATCTTGGTAGAGATCCTCTTTAAAATGTATAGTCTTAGAAATATCCATATAGTGGTTTCTACTTTATGATTAGATATAAATAAATAAATAAAAAGGGATTATATAAAAACATGTACGAGTAGCTTCTCAATGCATCAGTATTATGCCACGCAATCAACTATTCCGAGCCAAATTTGTTACAACAAATGCAGCCGTCTGTTCCAGCTCAGGAGAAAAAAAGTTAACCATGTGTAACCAAAACTGCTGCGTAGCTCCTGCCACCGCGTTATGCTATGAAGCTAGTTCTCGTCATACTTGTCGGAAGCCCAGGCCATGCACTCCTCAAACATCACCACGGTATCAGGACAACGCACATCATATCAACGCCGACACTTCAGTCTTCAGACACATAGAGCCATACCCAGATCCACGGAGGCATCGCACATTGTATCAGCACCGACAAGTCTGATGCATAGAGCCGGACCCAACCACACATATCTGCGAGCGGACCCAACAGCCCTACACAACCGGACACCCAATGCATAAGGGCATCTCCAACGTCAATCCGTAAATTTTCTCCTGCATTCGTTCACGGACAGGAAGGACCACTCCGCAAACACGCATGTGGAGGGACGACATCCAACCTAGCCTTTATATGTCCGTCAGTAAATTCAAATTCAAATGCACACAGGTCCCAACATAGCACGTCAAATCGCATGCCCAATAACAACAAAAAAGAGGCAAATATACTTAGCTTTTACATGTCTGAATTCAAAAGAATATCAGCCCGGCAGTGCATTTCTTCCGTGCCGAACTGGCAATCCCAGCTAGTTGCTTCCTGATCAAGGAGGTGCCGTCGCCGCCGCATAGGCAACTTCCGCCTCGGCGTCTGCCTGTGCCTCTGTTGTGCCCTCATAGTCAGCCGCCATTAACGCATCTTTCTGCCACTGCAATATCTGAAAGCGGACGGATTGCATGATCATTCTTGCGTCAACATCCAAAGAGTCGACGTTCAAGGTTAACATCTTAGTGTCCTCCGCATTGACGGCGATCTTCACCCTATTTTCCTCGAGCGCGGCCTTCCACTCTTCGATGGTTCTCCTCTCTTCGAGCTTGAGCTTCTTGTGCGTCGCGTCCGTCAAAAGTTTGAAACCTCTTCGCCTTCTTCTCCTTCTTGATCTCCGAGCGCCTCACAGATGCCTCCTGATTCTTCTCCAAGATGTCCTCGAAGCCCCCCCCCCCCTCCCCCGCCGCACCTTCTCCCTCCACCCTCTCCTCCTCCCACTACTCCCCACGCAGTTTTCTTCTAAACTTCTTCGGCGGTTCTTGGGTTGAGTCGCTAGGGTCACCGGTTTCGTCCTCGTTGGCTTGGGCGGCGGTCTTGGCAATGAAAAAGTTCCACTTTGGTTGCCCATTCAACTTCAACCAACAATTGATGATGGTGAAGGACTTCTTCTCCAACTTCATGTGCACCACAGAAGCACGAGTAGGCTACAAAACGAAACAATGTCGACAATGCATATCTGTCTAGTGAGCAACAAAACAAAAGAATCTGGAATATATTTTTAACTGGATTATATTTATATTAAACTTTTATACTTACTTATAACTCATTTTTATCAAGCAGCAATGAAATTTAATATTATTTTCATAACTTAAATATGATGATTAATGTTGTTACATACTTATAATAGTGTGGTCATGATGCATTTGCAATTTCTCGCTGGAAATTGTGCACACACTCAAAAATACATTAATTTGTTTCTTTTTAATGAATTTCACATTACAAGTATTCACACACTACCCCCATACACTTTAGAAACTAAGCCAAACGTAGAATCACATGCTTTCACAGATTAATTTGTGAAACTCTCATGAACTGTTTGTGTGTGTGTGTAGATGTGTGTTTATTTAAATATCTTGGGAGAGTTCCTCTTTCAAACATATAGATTCAAAAATATCCAATCTCTCGTTTTCTAATTTATGATTAGATATAAACAAATGAAAAGGGATTGTATAAAAACATGTACGAGAAGCTTCTTGCATGCCACACTTAGTAAACTATCCTAAGACAAATGTGTCTCATATTTCATAGAGGGCTCAATAATTGATACATTTATGTTATCTATGTTTGGAACAAAAATGTAATTGTTCTAGAAAGGAGGCCTAGGGCCGGCATTGTCCAGTTTTTGTAGAAAGGAGGCCTATGCCCGGTGGCTAATTAGTAACGCTAGGTAAACATATGACAAATTTAGAAGGTCTACGATTTTTGAAGACAACCTTATATTTCACCCGAGAATAGTGCTTCAAAAAGGGTCTTAACGAAGAATAATTACACACTATCGTCCTCGGGAATATGAAGAATAATAAAATCCGTTAAAATAGTAAACGTTTGCAACCACAACAGGCATCCTCACAAATACGACAGGTATAGCAGTTGATTTATCGGTCATTTGCAAAGATATTTTAGTAAGGTGTCAACTTATTCAATCAAGTCTACGATATAAGAGAGAGGCATAACACTAACACGGCTCCAAGATCACATAAAGCAGTTTTAACTATAGTTTCTTTTAATGGAGCATGGTATAGTTGGTACTCTGCGAATCTCCAGTTTCTTTGTATCCCACCCTTTAAAAGTATAATTAGCAAGCATGGTGGAAATTTCAGCTTCCAGTATCTTTCTTTATTTGTAACAATATCTTTCATATACTTAGCATAAGGATTCATTTTTAAGCATATTCAGTCAAACGCATACGCAAAAAGATAGGTCTAATCATTTGAGTAAAGCGCTCAAAATCCTCATCATCCTTTTTCTTGGATGGTTTAGGAGGAAAAGGCATGGGTTTCTGAACCCATGGTTCTCTTTCTTTACCATGCTTCCTAGCAACAAAGTCTCTCTTATCATAACACTGATTCTTTGATTGTGGGTTATCAAGATCAATAGCAGGTTCAGTCTCTACATCATTGTTATTGCTAGGTTGAGCATCAACATAAACATCATCATTAACATTATCACTAGGTTCATGTCCATTACTAGATTGTGTTCCAGCATCAGAAATAGAAATATCATTGGGATTCTCAGGTGTGTCAACAACAGGTTCACTAGAAGCATGCAAAGTCCTATAATTTTTCTTTTTCTTCTTTTTAGAAGAACTAGGTGCATCAACATTAGTTCTCTGAGAATCTTGCTCAACTCTAACAGCATTATCATTTTTACCCCCTCTAGTCACTGAACAACTCTAACAGCATTATCATTTTTCTTATTATTTAATTCATTTAGCAAATCATTTTGAGCTTTAAGCACTTGTTCTACTTGAGTGGTAACCATAGAAGCATGTTAACTAATAAGTTTAAGTTCACCTTTAACTCTAAACATATAATCACTCAAGTGTTCAATCATATAAGCATTACGTTTCAATTGTACCAACATAAGCATTGAAGTTTTCTTGTTTAACAATAAAATTATCAAACTCATCTAAGCATTGGCTAGCAAACTTAGTAGATGTGATTTCACCTTATCAAATCTATAGAGAGAATTTACCTTTACTACCTGTGTCGGGTTATCAAGACCATGTATTTCTTCAATAGATGGTAAATTCTTAACATCTTCAGCTTTAATACCCTTTTCTTTTATAGATTTCTTTGCCTCTTGCATATCTTCAGTACTGAGAAATAGAATACCCCTTTTCTTCGGAGTTGGCTTAGGAGTTGGCTCAGGAAGTGTCCAATCATTATCATTACTCAACATATTATTCAATAGCAATTCAGCTCGATCAATAGTTCTTTTCCTGAAAACACAACCAGCACAACTATCCAGGTGGTCTATGGAAGCATCGGTTAGTCCATTATAAAAGATATCAAGTATTTCATTTTTCTTGAGAGGATGATCCAGGCAAAGCATTAAGTAATCGGAGAGCCTCCCCCAAGCTTGTGGAGACTCTCTCTTCAATTTGCACAAAATTATATATTCCCTTAAGGCAGCTTGTTTCTTTATGACGGGGAACATTTAGCAGAGAAGTAATAAATCATAATCCTGGGACTACGCACACGACCAGGATCAAGAGAATTAAACCATATTTTAGCATCACCTTTAATGAGAACGGAAATAACTTAGGATATAGATAGTAAAACGAATTTTTTCCTCATTAGTCGAATAGGGTGGCTATATCATTCAGTTTAGTAAGATGTGCCACAAACAGTTTCAAATTCATAGCCATAAAAAAGGATCAGAATTCACCAAAGTATATTATCTCAGGATCGACAGAAAAAATCATAATCCTTATCAGAGATACAGATAGGTGAAATAGCAAAAGCAAGGTCATATTTCATTTCTAGCATTCAAAGATTTTTTTCTTCAGCTTGCTAACAATTTCTTAAGCATCATATCTATCTTTGCAAGATAAAAGGCTCTAGCCAGTTTCTTCATCCACATAACCCTCAGGTACATTAGCAATTCATATCTAGGGGGAGAATCTCATCATCACCTTTCATCAATATTATTAGTTACAATAATTTCATTCTCTCTAACCCTAGCAAGTTTGTTCCATCAAGAAAAATTCCCTAATGGAACTAGTATTATCAAGCATAAAGTAGTTTCATCATGAGTATCATGCAAAGCAGAAGTGGCATCATCTATAACATGTGACATATTAGAATGAATAGCAGGTGTAGGTGTGACGCCCCGAGACCGTTGCGCCAGGTGTCTTCCAGTTACTCGCCGTCGTTGCCATGTAATTCGCTTGCGTGTTGCATATTGCCATGTCATCATGTGCATTGCATCATCATGTTTTCAAAACTTGCATCTGTCCCGGTCTCCCAGTTCCTTTCGTTGTCCGTTCTGAGCCCAGACACACTTGCACGCGCCCGCGGCGCGTCCGAAATATTATTTTATAAGTGGCCGGAAAATGTTCTCGGAATGGGTTAAAAGTTGGCATGCGGTGTTGTTATAGTGTAGATAGGCCGCCTGCCAAGTTTCATCGCATTTGGAGTTCGTTTGATGCCCCAACGATTAACTATAGCGGCAGTATAGCCGGTCTTTTCGTCAGACATTTTCGGTCTCCGTAAACCATGCTGGGCTGCATTTCTCCCCTCTTCTGTCAGACCAACCCGCTCTCCATAGTCCACCTAGACCCATCCTACCCCTCTCTGCTCAGTGCATCGAACCCCTCGCGCGCGTCCGGAAGTTGTCCCGGACCCGACCCAGACAGTCATCACCGTTGTGTCCGGATCGACCCCAAACATCTACAAAACGTCTTTGTTTTGTTAATTGGACTTCCTAACATATTTTTTTCGTCCGTCCGATTAAGATCGGAGGGACGAGATAGCCCTTAACCTATTTCACCTGATGTATATATTTGGTCCAACCCTAAAAATTAGGAGGTCTGTCCTATCCACCCTCCTGCCCGCCGCCACCTACCTACCCTCTCCCTCTCGGGATCCATCCTCTCCTCAATTTCAGCGCCACGCCAATCATCGTCCCCGACCACCGAGCTCCACTCGATCCCTCTCCTTCCCGGTACATGGGCATGCCGCCGCCGCCTGTAGCTTCCTTGCGCTCGTTGGTCCAGCGCGCCCGTGCCGAGGGCCTCCTTTGCCCGAGCATCACCTCTCCTGCAGCCGAACCCCTTCCTCGCGCGTTCGTCTCCTCTGCTGATCCGCCGTCGTGCCCTCTGCCATAGAGTTCACCTCCATCGTCAGCAGCGGCCCCGAGCCTCGATCTGAGTCATCGTCGGCGCGCCACTGCCGGAGCACCAGCAGGCCCTGTCCAGCGCCCCTGCTTCTTTCCTTCATCTCCCTCGCTGCTCCCTCTGTCTCACCCATTTCTCTCCCTCTCTCTGTTCTTTGTAAAAACGCCATCGTCTGAGGAGCTCCTCTCCTGCGACGTCTTCATCCTCGCCGAGCCTCGCCATGGATGTCGCCGCCCTGTGCCTCGTCCGCCTCGCCGGGTTCCTCGCCAAGTCCCGCGTCGTCCTTTGCTTTGCCCTGCCGCCGCGCCTTCATTCTGTCTCCTGGTGAAGGAGACGACCAGCAGCCAAGCCGCATCAGGCGACGACCGCCTCGCTGCATTGACCGCGTCCCGATCCAGCGCCTAGGCCTCTCCAGCCGCAGCGCCCCAAGGCCCAAGCCGCTCCCCTCGTGCGTCGTTAAGACCCGATGTGAGCAGCTCCCCGCGGCTGGTCCAGATCTCAGTTTCGGCCCGTTTCGTGTTTTTTCCCCATAGAACGGTTTTCCTAATTATCCAGGGAATTGCAGTTTTGCAGAAAAGCCCCTGTTCTTCATGCATATAATAACTCTCAAATGGTGCATCGGATTAAAATGTTTTATATATGAAAAATTCCTTGAATTTTGTCTAGTTTAATAATATACAACTTTCATCCATGTTTGAAATGTTTAAAATGTTGTTTGATTAAAATTTGCTCCTATGTCATGTTAAAATGCTTTAATTCATAACTAAATAACCGTAGCTCCAAACCTAACAAACTTTATATGTAAATGTGGTAGAAAAATGCCTAGTTTAACATGGTGGCATTGCTTTGCATGTTTAACAACTCTAAAATTGTGTTTAGGGCAGAACAGTACCAAATCCATAAATTGCACATCAGGACTTTTGCGGACTTGTTGTTTGATGTTTCCGGCCTCATTTAAACTTGCCTAAACACTACTAGGGAAAAGCCTATACATAAAATTTTACCAGTAGCGCTGTACAAAATCAAGCGCTGCTGCTACTTAGTAGCAGCGCGCGTAAATAAACCGCGCTACTGCTATGACTTTAGCAGTAGCGCGTACTAGCGAAAAGCGCTGCTGCTACGTTTGAACTGGGCGCACATGGCTAGCCCAACCTAGCAGTAGCACGTATAATGGCCCAGCGCTACTGCTAATCTCCTTAGCTGCAGTGCGCTTACGTGTAAAGCGCTGCTGCTAACGGAAATAAAATAAAGTGAAAAACAAGTAGAAAAGTAAATGAAAATGAAAGAAATAGAAAAAGGAGAAAGGGAAAAAAATAAAATGTAAAGAAAAAAAAAGAAAAAAGGGAAAAAAGGAGAAAGGAATAGCAGTAGCGGGTTTCCGTAAACGCGCTATAGCTAACTTAGCTATAGCGCGTTTCCGGAAAGGCGCTACCGTTACGTTTCACTTAAACAGCGGTTTCCCCCCACCCCACCCCCCGGCCACCAATTCTTCGCCAAATCGTCCCTCGCCCTCACCGCCGTCTCCTCACCGCCGCCGCCCGAGGCCGCCCTCAGCCTCACCGCCGCCGCCCGAGGCCACCCTCAGCCTCACCGCCGCCGCCCGAGGTCGCCCTCAGCCTCACCGCCACCGCCCGAGGCCGCCCTCAGCCTCACAGCCGCCGCCCAAGGCCGCCCTCCACGTCACCGTTAACGCCCTCCACCTCACCGCCGCCCGAGCCCGCCCAGGACCGCCCTTGCCCGTGCCCAAGCCCGCCCTCTCCGCCCCTGCCTCCGTCACCGAGCACCTCCCCGCCACCGTCTCTCCCTTCTCTGTAAGTCCCCCACCCCTCCTCCTCACTCATCTCTCTCTGTATTTTAGAGAAAAATTTAGATGTTAATTAGATGTTTTTCAGTTAGGGCACTAGAGTTTTGCTAGGTTAATTAGGTTAGTAGTGCTGCTAGTAGTATTGGTACAGTAGGTTAATTAGGTGATGTTAAATGAATAACCTAAATGAATGAAATTAGTAGTTAACTGAATTTTTTTCCTTTCATCATTATAGAGCACTAAAGTTAACTGAATTTTGTTCTATTAGTAGTTAAATGAATTTTATTCTACACTTTGTTTTGAATTAGCTTGCGAAATTTGGACATGTGGTTGCTCGTGTACATTTGGACACTGTTTGCAGGGAATGATGCTTAGTGGCCTATGTTTTGCCGGAATGTTGATTCATTTCTTTTCCGGCAAATTTCAGGTTCTCGATTTGTCCACTTTTTAGCAAAGCTCATGCCGAAATTTTCCGTGAATTTCGGCATGACTTGTGCTACAAACTAGGACATATCGAGTGCCCATGATTTGCCGCACCAGGAAGGAGTCAACATTCCTGCAAAACAATAGGCCTTTTTATGTCATTATTCATTTTATTAGGTCTAGAATTAATTGACTATATTTAATCATAGGAAACATGGCTAGCAACGACGAAGGACAGGGTTCTGGTGATTGCGATGACGCATGGACGCGTACATATTGAAACAACAACCGGTGGATACTCGACCGTCGTATGGACGCGTGCATGGTGTCGGAGACGGCGCCACGTGGAAGAAGTACTACCGTGAGACCACAGAGGAGAGAAAGGAAAGACGGAGATTAAATGAAGAAAACATCGACAAGAGGGTTGAGATTGCGGTTGAGAAGAAATCAACTGAGACAGTCGCAACAGTGGTAGCTGCCGCAAAACAGGTGGCTTTAGATATTTCTACTACCTTGGTTCCGGCCGTTTTCAATTGGACTAGGCAAGATCCAAAAAAAGATGCAGCGGACTTTCCCCTTGCTGACTTCTTGGCGGGGAGCAGCTCGACTAGCGTTGCACCAGCACCTGCAGCTGCACCTGCTCCCGCACCGGCTCCCGCACCGGACGTCCTAGGCGGTGCTTCGTCTTTGGCTGAGCTCGACGCCCTCACGGTATCTGTCACACCGACCCCCTTAAATATAAATGTATAATCTCCCGTTTTCGTTGCCTTTCGAATGTCTCACGTCGCAGACTTTTCTTTGCAGGCCGACGAAACCCCGTGCACCATATTGTACACCATCGGCGACCAGAAGGTGGACGTGGGGAAGGCAACGATAATGGAGCCGAAGGAACCATTGTTCCACAGCCGGCTGATCCCCCCAAACGTCTTCAAGGTTTCCGTGGCCAGTGTCAAACCAGGCCACGAGAATTTGCCTCCTCCAGTACTACTGGGGGATGACGACGAGACACCGGGGCGGCTTGGTGATTGTTGCAATGCTGGGTGGGTCCTGTTGTGGCCAAAGAGTCTGCTTTGTCTGGAGGCGGCCGGGAGCACACCCACGAGCACGCAGCCTCAGCAAGGTATGAACATCAACACCCCACCTACCCAATTATCGTCGGGTGTCGGGTTGGGTGATAGCGGACGGGGTAAGAAGGAGGCTCCATTAGTCGCTGATGACGTCGCCATGGATGAGGATGAGGACGACGATGGCGCTGCTGAACAGTATGTCTATACTGGCGCCTCCTTAGGGTTTGAGCGTCATGAGTCGGTGCCTGAATTACCGTCTCAACATATTATGGACGACCTTCCGGTGGTAAAGAAGTTTAGGAAGAGAGCGAGGAAAGCCAAAAAAGCTGTTTCTATGATCCAGCCGCCTCAGCAGCCTCGGCTTCAGGACCGTATAGATATCCCCAGTGCGGATAAATGGCATATCCCCGGTCAACCAATCCTACCTGCAACAGCGCTACGGGCCAGATTCAGCGATCTAAAGAGACTTCATGACGATGTGCTGCGGGTAGAGAAAGACCTCATCGCCTCGAAAGATCCAGGATACCCACTCTACGTGGTTAACGTTCCGCGGCAAATGTCGTACGTCGACAGCTTCCCGCGGATAAGTTCTTCCTCCGACTCGATTACATATTCGACATGTTTCACGTGAAGAAGCTGGATTTTACGTTTGTCCGCCTTTATGCCTTGCACATGAACTACATCATCGGGGTTGAGCAGATATCTCATATCTGTGTCGCTGACCCATACTACATGCACGAGGGCTTCTTGGGAGTCTGCGCAAATCACCGTGAATACGCGAGGGATTACATCGTCAGTTTCATGCTCACCAATAAGGACAAGGGGGCGATTCTCGTGCCTTATCATCCCGTGTAAGTCATCCACGCTAATATCCTTCCTTCGATTTCAATTATTCATTTGCACGGTGGAGGCTAATTAATTTGAGGACTTATTTTGCGCAGCGGCGGGCGCGCCATCCTCATCATCCTCTACCCCCGATTCTCCCACGCTCTTTACTTGGACACGTCGAAGAACATTCACAAAAAGGATTACACCCACATCAAGGATGTTCTCGACAGTGCTATGTATCACTACCAATCACTGGGTGGAGAGGTCAGGGACAAGAATATGAGGGGCGGCAGGGTCGCCTTCGGCCATAAGACCAACATCTGCTGCATCCATCAACCGGACGATTCTCTTAATGATGGATCCTATGTCCTACACCACATGCTGGAGTACAGACGGGATCACCAGAACCTTCACATGGCACCTTCTTCCGGCGATGCCCATATTCTGCAATGGGCAAAGGACATAGGAGACATTGAGGATCATCGACTTCGAGCTGAGTTCTATAACATCCAGCGCGAACTTGCCCAAATTATCATGAAGGAGGTCGTCGGAAAAACAGGGATGTTCTACGGAGAAGGACAAATGTCGCGGGAAGACATCCGAACATGGATAGCCTCTCAGCGTCTCGACCTGAAGCCTTTCACTAGGCTCGGGGACTATCTCCCTGACTTGGATGGATGGAACGACATGTTGGAGTGATTGTCGATATATGACAATGTGTCCGTTTAGTCCATACTTTCTGTATGACAAAACTTTGAGTTATGCACGGTGAAACTTTATTTGTGATGTAATTAAACCGTCCTCCTCCTCGACTAGCGAAAATCACTCTAGTTAGGGTATTTTGGGGTACGATGAACTTTGTTATTTATGCTTATGATATGTTGTTTTTATTTTTGCTAAGTCTGTCTCTTTCTGTTGCTCAACTATATATGTTGCATATCATCGACTCATGTGATGATGCAGGTGCATAGATCATAGATGGCGAAGAAGTGCTATGC
>NC_053024.1:706574540-706607838 GCF_003073215.2 Triticum urartu | reverse complement strand
AAATCTTCTCCACTTCTCGCCGGATCCTGCCGCCCCTCACACCTCGGCCACCTCACCTTCATAGGCCCCGCCCCGTCCCCGGATCGGGTCGTCGCGCTGCCCCCTCCCCTGGTTCCGGCCAGTGCGCCGCCTTGCCCCACCCCATCTCGCAGTCGCGCGCACACTTCCCTCGTGCTGCTGCTGGCCAGCCCTCATCCTTAGACACGACCCCTTCCCAGAGTTCCTGCAGCCGCCGTCACCGCCCTACCATCTGCTCGCGACCGCGACCCTTCTGTCCTCCTCTCAGGCGGCCGTTGGTAAGCAACGGGATACTGCAGGCGAGGAAAACAGGATGCTGTCCTCCTCTCTTCTCTGGCGGCTGTAGGTGAGGATAGAAACTCCTTCGTTCTCTCTGCTTCTCTTCATTTTCTTGGGCCATCCGGATTGTACTCATCGGCAAGTCAAACGAAGATCTCGTGGCAGTTCGAACAAGATGCTTGTGTCGCTGATTGTGCTAGTCGTCGTCCCCTGCCGGGACACCTTCGGTTCCTGTTATCACCACCAAAACAGAGCACACAAAAGACTCGAGCTGCTAGTTTTCGTACACTTCCTCAAAGCACCTCTCTGCTTCAAAAATATACAGGAACGCTAAGCTATGGCCGCGCTTCTACTGAAATTGTTATGCACAGTGTTCCTATAGCCTCTCACACGTATTCGATTATTTCATTTTGTAGCTTAGATGTTGTAACTTGTTCAAAGTTTATTGTGGGGAGGCTTCACGAATATGCCCCAAAGTAGTGTGCTATAGACCTTGTAACTCCTTTCCCTTTTTATGTTCATGCACTTTCTTCACCTGATTTGATGGAAGGAAGTTCAAAGATTAATGTCTAGAGAGTTCAATCATTGGATGTTGGGAAGAATGCATCTTAATGATGAAAAATGCATGAAAAAAATTCATTCATCAAAAAGAAGTTGCAATCCCATTTTCAGGAGGTTTAAGAATGTTAAATTCTGAAAACGTACACAAAAATATTGCTGAAAAAACATGGGTGCCGCAAAAATGATACTAAACAAACAAATAATTTGAAGTTCGAATTCGTGGAGTTAGGAAGTTCAATAAATGAAAAAAACAAAGACTAGTCTACCGGTTGCACGGGCCCATGACATGCTCGTAAATATAATTTTTTTATGGTGACAAAATTCCTTTGATTTCCCGTTTCTATGTAGAGGAACAATGAGCAAATAAGACCAAAAAAGTTATTAATGTTGTTTTTCCATGGTTTTCGTGATTTTACCTTTTTATGTAGAGAAACCGTGAGCAAATAAGACTAGTCTGCAGGGTGTTTAGCATAAGATTATTATTCACCAATACACCGCTTTTCTCTGGGAGCATAAAAAGAGAGAAGTTCATCTTGGCAACCCAATGTGGTTCAATTTGTATGTTAAAAGAAGATCCTAGAAGTTCAAAATTAAATAATGGTGTGGTTCAATTTTTATTTAGTAAGAAATGATTTCCCTTGAGACTAAATAATCAAGCCACCAAGTTCACATTAAAAATAATGGAGCAGTTCAATATATACAAAAAACTCAAGTCCTTCCCGTTTTCTAGAAAAAGAAAAGTATGAAGTTCAATTTAAAAACTAGAAGTACAAAAGCATTTTCACCGTCTCTAAATAAAAAAACTCTCGAAGTTCAAAGTAAAAAAATGGAGCGGTTCGATGTTTACTAATACTACTAGGATATTTTCCATTACGAAAAAAACAAGAAGTCCAAATTTAAAAAATGGGGAAGTTCGATGTGAAGAAAAAACTTGGATTTTTTTTCTCGTTACTAAAGAATAAAATGAAGAGGTTCAAATTAAAATAATGGAACATATCAAAAAGGTTTATAAAAAATGATTTCCCCATTTTCTAAAAATACCCGAGAAGCCCAAATTAAAACAACATCATGACTCGATCTTTACGAAAAACTAAGGGCAAGTTCAAGTAGCACACGAAGTTTATGTATCAGAGTGATGTATTGGTTGTGCATGTAGCACACAAAGTGTATTTGTATTGTTGTGTGTAATTTTCTTGAATTTCAATAGTATGCGAAGTTCACGTTTCAGAAATTCTTAAAGTTCACGTGTACCACATACTGAATAAATTCATCTATGAACAAAAAACGGACTGCCCATGCCATAATAAAAAAGCTCAATGTGCTTTTGAAAAAGAAAAATCAAACTGACATTTGAAAATGTGCAACAGAAGTTCATGCCAAACTAACGGGGCGATTCAACGTTTATTCTTGAAAAAGTGGAGAAAATTGTACATGCTTTGTAGGTCAAAAGTTTGGCTTTAATTTATGTTTTGCGAAGGTCAAAATGTTGTGTTCGCGAAGGTCAAGTGTGTTATCTCAGCAAGTTCAAAAATAAATTTAAACATGCAAGGTAAAACATGCAAGAAAAAAAAGAAAGGGAGAAGTTCAATTTGTAAAGAAGACACGGTTCAACGTGTAAACCAATGTTGAAAGAAAACAAAAAGAAAAGAAGAAGTTCAATTTCTAAATATGTGTTATGTGTTTACAGCAGCTTTCCACTAGTATATCACTTGTTTAATTCCGATGAGTGGATGAAGAGTTACGAGCAGTGGATGGAGACCTACGAGCAGAAAAATCACGTGAAAAACAAAGTGAAATTCAGGTACACACGCCGAGAAGTTCAGGTTCTTCACACGGTGCATTTTCGAAGAATCTGTTTCGCGATAAAGGCAGAACGCATGGTCCGGCCGTTTTCGAAATTACTTGAAAACGGCTAGGAATCAGAGAAAATCAATGACATGAAAAAGTTTCGCATTTTCCGTAGCTTTTCAGCGGTATATTATTTGCCCCATTCCGATAAAGTCTGTAGAAATTACGGCGAAAATACATTTTTCACCATTTTTGAAACTGACTTAAAACCGTAAAGAATTGGGAGAAACAATATATAAGAAAAAGTTTCCCATTTCCCCAAGCTTTCCAACGCCATATCATTTACTGCATTCGGACGCGTGATTAAAGAATTAGCTCGAAAATACGAACTCGGTAGGACTTGGACCATTTTCTAAATTACTCTTAAACCATTCAAAATTAGAGAAAACTTTCAATATGAAAAAGTAGCGCATTTTCATAAGCTTTCCAACGCCGTATCATATGTCTCCATTGGATTAGCCGTTTAGAAATGACATCGAAAAAATGAACTCAGTTGTTCGGTTTATGAAATTTTACATTTTTTCAAATTACTCTTTAACCATAGGGAATTAGAGAAAACTTTCAACATGTGGAAGGAGCGGTTTTGCAGCAGCTTTCCAATGCCATATTATATGCCTCATTTCGATAAACGGTTTAGAAATGCGATCGAAAATACGATTCATGTTTTTTGTGCGAAGAAAAACGGTTTTCAAAACTGCTCTTAAACCGCTTATATTTTGCCAAAAATTTAACTTGGGTCATGATATTGTTGCCCATAGCTTTCCAACGGTATATCGCAAGCCCCATTTGAGCAATGTTGGCGGAAGTTCAACCAAGTTCACATGGAAGTTCAACATATTACTAACGGGGCAGGTCAGGTTGTGATCAAAATATTATTCTGATCCCGTGATCAGAATAGTGTTTATATATAGGTTGTGTACTCCTGGGAGTACGTACTCCCGCTTCTCATATACCACATAGATGAATCTTTTATACCACTTTATTATTTTTAATATACTTCATTAGTAAATTATTAGATACCGCGGTCTCATAAAAGACCCATCAACATACAAGTACCTAATCCAGCTCGCTTAGACAGTGTACGAGCCAAACAAAAAGGACTAAACCAAATCAAGAATATCTATCCTTTAATAATAGGTATAGATATAGATATAAATATAGATATACACATAGATAAGAGCATTACGGAGCATGTATATAAGAGCATTACGGAGGAGTATGTATATACTACGCGAGAGATGATAGGTAGCACAGGACGAGAGCACAAAACCGGACGTCACAGGCGACGTCTCAGCTATATAGTACTCCCTCCATTCCACAATGTAGTGCTTCCTTTATCCACGTGCTTCAATTTTGATCGTAAATTTAACTAACAAGACCGATTGCGGCGGGAGCAAAAATTATATCAGTAAATTCGTATTTGAAAGAAGTTTTCAATTATATAATTTTTTCTCTCGTCGCACTTGGTCTCGTTGGTTAAATTTATGATCAAAGTTGAACCTCGGAAAACACGGGCGTACTATATTTTGGAATAGAGGGAATATATCTTGACCCAATAAATCCATGCATGCATGCTTTCCAAGTTTCCATGGGGCTGAGAGGAAGTGATGAATCAATCATCAAACTGGACGTCGGAGCTGTACACGGCTTCGGGTTTTCAGTCGGCGGGGATGACCTGGTCGGCAACGAGCGACCTGCCGGACCCGTTGGTAACCCGCAACGAGAAGGGCCCCCGCAGCGGGCGGCGCGTGTCCATGCGCCAGATGGAGCCCCACGACTCCCTCATCGGCCTCCAGGCCCCCTTCGCCTTGCCGCCGTCCATGAGGTCCACTTGCGCGACGTCGCCGTCGCCGTTCCCATACTCCACCAGGATCGCCAGGTAGTTAGGGTTCGACCTCTTCTCCACGTGGAACGTCACCGATAACCCTGGGTACTGGCACGACACCCTCTTGAACTGCATGTTGATGATGCCGGCGTGGCGGAGCTCTTCGTTGCGACCGTCCTTGGCCATGGCGCCGAAGGCAGTGCGGCTGACGTCGAAGTGGTAGCGGGCGACAGGGTAGTAGCTCATGTCCGTGATGATCACCGTCTTGGGGACGGACGCCGGAGCACGCCGGGTGAGCCTTGCCCACGCACCTTATCTGCACGCAACGCAGTGCATGCATCAGGCATCAGGCTAGAGCTGGACAAGCACTTTACTCTCCTGTCTATCAGTGTGAAGCAAAGCAACTAATAAGTGGAATGCCGGCTGACCTGGTAGCAGGAGCCGCACCCCTTGCCGTCCTTGAAGATCGGCTCGTTGCCGCACGACGTCATGGCGTTGAACGGCGGCAGGTTCACGTTCTTGAAGCCGCAGGGGCCACCATTGTCCAACGGCCCGGCGCCATCAGGAGCGCCGTACCAGGTGGCCCGGGCGTCCAGCCAGCCGCCGGCATCGACGTTGGTGCTGCCGGAGCCGGGGCTGGGGGTAGCGGGGACAGGTGTAGGTGTAATGGGGCGAGGGGTGTGGGGTAGCAGGGACAGGTGCAGGGGTGGGGGTAGGGCAGAATGTAGCAGGAAGAAACCAGGGGCAGCCGCAGCAGTCATCGGCGGCGAGCAGGCAGAGGAGAGCAACAGCGGTGGCGTAGGAGGAGGCCGCTGCCATCTATCGCTTGTTGGTATTAAGTCACCTACTTCGATGGTTAATGGCTTAGTGCCGTTCAATCTATATATAGGCCGGCAATTCAAGTGCCTCTTGTTCCTGCACTACTCGACATCAAAAGGAACGAGAAGCCGTACGTGATCGTGATGGGGTTCACATGTTGACGGAGGGAGTCACCCGCACTCTTGCCCGTGGTCACGAGATGCCAAAATATCAAACCATGGTAATGTGGCCGGCTTAAGCTAGCTACGGCGTGTGCATCAGAAGACGACCATGACATGTTAAAAACAATCAGACACAGGAATACCCGTGAAATGGTATGAGCACGGGTGTCGATCCACTGACATAATAACGACACATTGAAAGGTTATAAATATTTAGGAGAATAAAATTTGTTGGAACATCGATCGATCTGCACAATCTTCCTATTACGTACGTACAAGGTACAACCAACCACACACTTCTCTCCACGTCATAATCTGCCTCAGTACCCATGAATAATTTCTGGCTGTTCGGTTCAGTTCACGTTTCCCTTCCACTTCCCCTTCATTACTTAATTACCAATCAGCTCTATCTCCCCCTGCTTCGTCTTCTTAGTGGGGAGCCTAACAAATCTGCCATGACGCGATCACCCAGGCTTCCCAGTCCACGCCAAATTGGTGCTGCTACCACATGTAGCTATGCCAATAGCTGCTCGACTCCTTCAAATTGCAGGTTGACTGATTCAAGAGGGAGAAACGAGAAGGATATGGGGAGAGAAGGCCGTCCATGGAGATGGAGTGTGGCGGCCGCAGTCTCCGCGGGAGGGAGAGAGAGGAGAGTGTATCCCTTTGGAAGTCATCTTTGCTTATGTAGCCAGACTCCTCGCCATCGAGGGCGACGGCGGAGCAGAGCAAGGACGCTCGGAGGTCGTCGAGGATCTGGGATTGTGGGTGGCTGGCAACAGAACGATGGCTCGGCCCGCGTCCCACACTAAGGAAGAAGTTGGAGGCAAGGCAGACAGGCGGGCGTGCCGGATCTGGCTGAGAGCAACCACGCGCATAGATTGATTGATCTATTTCTTCCTCGACGGCGCGTTGCTGCGGGAACTGGTTGCAATATATTCAGATGGTGTTTGGTTGTAAGGAATATGTACATTGGATCGGATTAATAAAATGATAATTGAAACTGAAAATAATATAATTTACTTGGAATATCCATTACATATAATTAGGTAGCATAACATAATGCATGGTGAGTGTTTATCCATGCATGGATCTGCTAAACTCATTTTAGAAAAACCAAAGCCAATAGTTGGCTTAACATAGTAAAGTGTAAGGCTGAATTGAGAGATCATCTCGCATAATTGTTTCATAGTAATATTGCACTTATTTTTTTTCACAGTATTATTCCGTGAAGGCTTGTATTGGCAGGTAGCATTCTCCATGGAATTAATAGCTTGCATGGACTCTGAAGATAAAATGCAATCCTGGGAATTCATGCATGATGAAAAAGCTTATCCGCTAATTTGATTAATCACCTCGTTCTACTTAGTCGCAGTTGTCCAATTGTTTGTTTAAATTTGATGTTTCTTGTTCTCTTTATAGATCTGCACCAATCATGTAAGGTCTGGCTTCCCTTGGTCAGCTGTCAGTTTGCCTATTTTACTTGGATGCTATTGATAACTTTATCATAGTTTGGAAAATATTAAAGGATAAATCATTGCTATATGAATTTTGAACATGTACTTACGACTGAAATGATTTTTTTAGAAAATACTCTTAATTTGTCAGAAACACATTATATTATTCATATTTAAGCCACCAACTTTTATGTCTTCTCTCAACTGTGGCAGTTCCGTGACTATCCTATGTATGACAATATATAACGAAAGGGGTGATAAGTGAACTATGTCTATTTGGAAAGTACAACAAAGTACATGAGAAATTTAAGCAACAAACCTGAATGTGACCGAAGCTTTGCACAGATAGAGATTATCCAGATTCAAGAGTACAGAAAATCTTCATCAGTCATATGTTACACGAGATACCGATTCAAGAGCAGAGAAGGTTGTCAACTTTCACTATTCTCTGAGGTCATATTGTGTTCCCTTAGGTCATACTGATTTGGGTAAAATATAAAAGAATGCCTACAGTGCATGTATACCTGCAAGCATAAATGATCAAATCATGTTATTGCTATAATATCCAGATTGTAGTATAAAGATAATCACAAAGTGACTACATTAACCATAAGAAATCTTGAACAGACTATCTCATCATACAATGATACAATAGACAGTGTTAAATTGGCAGAAGAATAAAACAGTAAAACTGCAAACTGTCGAAAATAAGTGCATACATCTATGGGGTATAATTGCCGACTATCAGAAGGATGAACAAAAATCAAGAGTCAGGTAGATCAGACCATTCTGATGAACGACAGTAAGGGAAGGGGATGCAATTAGAATGCAACAATGAGGCTTAGAAAGCTCAAACACAGGAAGAAACATCAGCCCTTACATCCGTGGGGGGAGGGGAGGACCAGGCCATCTTCAACACCATCTCAGCACTGCACGCACTACACACGAAGGGGATGCAGTCACGCAGCCCGCAAGATTCCCATCGTGCCGGGGAGGCAAGCTGGACTGGCCGTCGTGCCGGAGGAGCGCTGACGGAGGGCTTTGATTGGTGGCGCTGTACTGTATACATGGATACGATTTCTGGAGGGCTTTGATGGGTGGCGAGAGGACTCCATTGGTTTTGCTCTTTTAAGGGGGAGAGAAAGGTGTCGATCAGTTTCTTCGTTTATTGCTGAAAACGGAAGGGATTAATTAGTACGCCGGTAACTGAAGGCACTACCTAGCATTATGCATCGATCGGTTGCTTCGTTTACTGCTGGAAACAGAACCATGCAAAGAAAATTACTGCTGGAAACGGAAGGGCTTAATCTACACGCCGGTAACTGAAGGCACTACCTAGCAAAAATTGCTGATGTGGCACTTCTGCTGATGTGGACAGCCTGTATGTATAGATAAATATGGTAGTGGGGGCCGGTGAACTTCTTAAGTATATAGGATTAGTAGAACGGTAGTTACAAATCATGATTAGCTGAAGATCACACGGCAAATTAGTTTTTCCTTTCTAGAGCGGTTTTTTCATAAAGAAAGTGGAAAATTTTCGACAAAAACCTACTCCCTCTGTCCCATAATATAAGAGCGTTTTTGACACAAAAACGATCTTATGTTATGAGACGGATGGAGTATATTACCTTACGAGAAAAGTATGTTTTTGGTCCCTCAAATTCCCCAAAAATATAGACTTGGTACCTTAAGATTTTTTGGTAGACATTTGATCCTTCAAATCTCAAAACCGGATAAGTTTGGTCCAAAACCAGATTTGACCACGCTGACCGGGTTTGACCATGTTGACCGATGAACAGTGAATTCGATAAAATAGTAAAAAAATGAAAAAATTAATTTTTTTGGCACGCACCTTGAGCACTTGAGCATATTACATGCCAAAAAAATTCAGCTTATTTTGAACTGTTTTGCTATTATTTTGAATTTACTGTTCATCGGTCAGATCTGGTCAACATATTCAAACCCGGAAAACATGGTCAAAATCTGGTTTTGGACCAAACTTATTTGGTTTTGAGACTTGAAGGACCGAATGTATACAGACCAAGTCTATATTTTTGGGGAACTTGAGGGACCAAAACATACTTTTCTCTTACTTTACTTGAACAACAGCAAACAATGTCATGCTGGATACTACGGTTTACAAAAGCCGGCACATCCTGTTTAGGATAATAGATGATTCCCCTCACACAATGCTTTACCGAAAAAAGCTTTCGCCCCATTTTATATATTAATCAAACCACCAAGCCACAAGGCCCAACAAAAGTTCGCATTTAACACAGACACGCAACACCGCCGCACACATGGTAGTATAACACAAGGTACGAAAAGGTTAGGTTGAGGGCACAACTTAAAAGCCCAAAAATAGAAGAGGAAACACACGCAGCGGAACAACAGACGAAGAATCTTGGGTTAGAATGAGATTTTGACTATATGAACCATAAATATTTGGGTTAGGGTGCACGTCCAGCCCAGTTCTCCTTTTTTCTGTCTCTTGTGGTTGTTTGGGGGTGCACGTCCAGCCCGGTTCTCATTTTTTCTATCTCTTGTGGTTGTTTGGGCTCTTTTTTGTTCACAGAGTAGGGGTTTGCGCTATGGGATGGTGAGGTGTGGGGGCCTTTTTTTTTGTTATGGGGCCTCTTCGCTAGGCAGATCAGTGTCTTTCCTCTAACTCATTTCTTTTCTTATTTCAATTTTCTTTTATTGTGGTGCAGTGACGGATGCTGGTTGTGCACTTGGCCCTGATGTTATGTTTTGGACGAGACAAAAATACTTCATCCATTTATTTTCCTGTGTTTTATGTTTTTCTTATTCTTTTTGGTTTTCCCATTTCTAATTTTCTAAAGGATTTTTTTGTAAATACATGAATAATTTTTAAAATTGTATAAATATTTTCTAAAATTACATGTTTTCTAAACTTTATTTTAATATTGCATGCATTTTGGTGTAATTTCTTATATGTAACTATAGTTGCACACTCCTTAGCTATGAACAGTTGGATGTTCATCGTCCATGTGAAACTATTTTTTCAAAAACCAAGATAGTTTTTCAAATAATATTTTTATGTTCTTCTTTTATTTGTAGTTTCTATCCTTTTTTTTGTATTGACATTTTTCTTTTCTGTTATGCACACATGTGCCATCTGTGCATAGTTGACATGAGCATTTTGTGTGTAAGATATGGCTCGTTTTTATGTATTTATTAATATTAAACGGCAACAGCAAGTGTGGGCTCCCTGAAAAAAAAATCTTGCAAGTATGGGCTCGCCGGAAAATATCGTAAGTATGGGCAGGTGCATGTATGCCACCAGGCACAGGTGTTCATACAATGATATAATAACGGCACATCAAAAGGTTAAATGTAAGGAGACTAAAAATTGCTGGAACATCGATCGATCTGCACAATCTTCCCATAACGTACAAGGTACAACTACAAACTTCTCTCCACGTTATAATCTGCTTCACTGTACTTGTGCAATCAGTATAACGGTATATTACTTAACATGAACAGGAGCAGACATCATGCTGGATACTGGGGTTTACAAAAGCTTGCACAGTCTGTTTAGGATATTAGATGATTCACTGTGGGATGCTTTGAGAATAGCATGCAATATATTGAAATGAGGTTTTATTATATGAACATAAATATTTGGATTAATAATACTAGAACTAAACCTGAAAATATATATGGTTATTGTAATTATATTGAGAAAATGATCATGATACAATAAAAATATTTAAGCCTATTGCATGCACGATTACATGTTGAGGTGATACTTTCCCATGCAGGTTGCACGATGAGGTGAAATAGTTGCATATTGAGATAAATCTACTTAGTTATATGGGATAAGTTTTTTCCCCTGAAAAGGAGGCTGTAACCCCGGCCTCTACTTCATTATGATGATTTTTTTCCTTTACTGTTTAGCAGAGGTGCTAATGCCGGAACCAAAAGCCTGGAGTGGATCAACAAATGAAGGAAATGCTTAATGCGCCTTAGAGACTAAAAATACCATGTTTAATATTTGAGAGCTAAAAGCCCTGGGCCGGTATGGCCTCCATGCATTTTTTAAAGTTTTGGCACATTATTTGAAGTACTCCTCGCAATTAATTTTAAAAAATATACTAGTAGGATGGAATGATACCACCATTGACCTCACCCCAACATACAAAATGTTGAACATATTTCACAGTTCAGACCTATCAGCTTGTGCAATCTTGTTTATAAAGTGATTTCGAAGCTAATAGCCAGTTGGCTGAAAGTGCTCCTCGAAGAAGTTATTTCACCGATGCAAAGTGATTTGGTTCCAGGCAGGGTCATTGTGGGTAGTTTTCTGGTCACTTATGAATCTTTTCTTGCAATAAATAATAAAAGGGAGGGAAGATATGGCACTGGCGTGATCAAGATTGACATGCGCAAAGTGTATACTAGAGTTGTATGGAAATTCTTGAACTGACTATGGTTCAACTTGGTTTTTCTTTGGAGTGGGTACAGATCATCATGGCAGGCGTATCATCCTAAAAGTATAAGGCCCGCTTATACAATTCCCTTACCAATTGTATCATTCCTACAAAGGGCCACTGTTAAGGGGACCCTCTTTCACCCTGCCTCCTCTTTTATGAGTTGGTTGGAGGTCTTACTAGCTTAATAGCAAATAAGGAGGAATCTAGCAACTTGCAAGGTGTGAAGATCTCTAGAAATACCCCATATGCCCTTTATTCCGATGAAAGAAAACAACTCCAATAACGGCCTTCGCCAGGCTCTGAGTTACCACTACGTAGTTGGTGAGTGTAGCCAAGTCCAGTAAAAAAAATTCAGCCCATGTACGTCAATGGAGACCAGAATGGAGGTGTATTCTATCCTTTGTATTTTGAGTAAAGTTATAACAAATAAATCCCTAGGTCTAGCACCTATTTTTGGGGTGGATAGATCAGATTGTTTCCATCACCTTATTGACAACATGTGTAAGACACATTAGTTGACGGAGAAATTATATCTTTTGGTGGAAAACAAGTTTTGCTAAAAGCATTCATTCAAGCAATAACGACTAATACAATTCTTTAGGACACCTAGGGCGATGTGCAAAGAGCTAATCTTTCCAGTGTCCCGATTCTGGGAAGATGATGGCCAACAAAAACAAATATATGCACTGGTTTGTATGGTGGACGATGTGCGTTCCCATGGAACAAGGTGGCATGTGATTTAAAGAGGGATTTTTTTAACCTTGCAATGTTTCTGAAGGAATGTTGAAGGCTACTATCTGAACCTGAATCTTTATGGGCACAAGTATTGAGAGATAAGTATTTTCCATCCGGTTATCTCTTAAACTGCGAGTTAGAGAAGGAATGCTCCTATACATGACAAAGTTTGTGCGCTGGGATATATACTTTCAAGAGACATATGTGGAATGTTGGAGATGGTGAAAATGAACGTGTGAAATGATCCTTGCTACCTAGCAGTCAAAGCAAGAATATTTTTAACTAGGAGAGACAATATTGGGTTGACGATATTTTCTGAAGTTCTTGATGACGAGTCACGAGAATGGGATCAAGATCTAATCATGGATATACCTTGTTCAACAAACTGAGTTCGGGAGGAGAGGGGACCAAATGCATTTCATATTGATTTTAGTTGAGATATATATATGCCAAATATAACGGGATATATCAGGAAATTTCCATGGGCTAGGGAGGGGATGCTAGCCTTGGCTACTCCCCGGGAAGTTTAACCACTGCTTGTGTGATGTCATACTTATCAATTTTAGGAAGAAACTAACAAGGGGAGGTGGGGGCTTGGGAGGTCTTCCCAACGGGCAGTTTGGTGGGCTGCCATCCCTGAAGTGGTTCGTCCAACCGCCGTCTAGTGTCGCATGCTGGGCGCACCCCGTGGTAGCACAAGTTTTTTATATGCAGTTTTTGTCTCTTTTAAAGTTTTAGATTGTGCTTGTTCTTTTAGGTTTCCTAGTTTTTTTGTTTACCATATGAAACAGAAATTGTGCTTCACAAAAAATGAAAAGCAGAGTTGTGCACCACGTGAGTACAAAGTGTGCTTCTCGAAAAGTGAAAAACAATGTGTCTGCACGAAGCACAAGTTGTGCCACCCAAAAAAGATGAAAAACATAGTTGTGCATCGTATGAAGCAAGTTGTGCGTCCGCATCAAGCACAAATTGTGCCTCCCGAAAAGTGATGCACAATTGTGCACCGCGTAAAACACAAAACTGTGCCTCCAAAAAAGTGAAGCACAAAATGTGCTTCCGCGTGAAGCACAGTCGTGGTTCCGGTTTCCCGTGTTTTTTATTTCAGTTTCCAGTTTATGTTTCCGTTTTTTCTACTCATTTTTTCTTTTTTCCTTTTTTTCCTTATGGCTTTATTTTGGTTTTCAGTTTTGCAGAAAAGAAAGTTTGTCTAAACCTATCAACATGTGATCTGGTTTTAAAGATCTTGACGTGAGAAACCCAACGGGTGATTTAGGCGCACGGTTCAAGAGATAAAATATTTTTAAAAATAAATCTATGAAAAAAAACAAAACTTTCAGGTTGTGACAAGTGTGGCACATGTAGTGCGCCACCCGTCACCACCAAAGGAGAGAAGACTAGCCTTTGCAAGAGGTACCCCTCAGTTAGTGATTTCATCAATTTTATATGACGATGGCTGCCGCAGACAATTCTAGGGTAGAACATCTATGATTTGTATCTAGTACTTCTAGTGATCTAAATGATGTTATATTTCTTTACGGAGAGAGTAGATTATAAGATTCAACACCTAGGATGTTGCAACTAAAAAACGAACGAGAGGAGAATGTACTTGGACTGGTAGGCATATGCACCAGTGACATAAATACAACATTTGTCTGTAATACAGTAGAAATTACAAACATCAATTTATAGATGCGGGAAATGGATGGGAGAGCTTGCTTATATACGAACCGCCTCCTCCAGATCCCGCAAACACATTAATAGTTGCATGAGAGATAGGTGCTTCCATACTTGTATAAATTAAAAATAGATATTTCTAGCACACAAACCAGCCTCCTCCAGATCCCACAAACCAAAGTTGTCACATATGTATGTGGGACGAGAAAGAGAATACGAAGCCAACACACGACGAGGACACACACCAGACGTCACAAGCAACGTCTCGGCACAATAATCCATGCATGCATGCATGGGCGTGCATGCTTTCCATGCGGATGAGCGAACGTGATCAATCAATCATCGAACTGGACGGCGGAGCTATACACGGCGTCTGGCTTCCAGTTGGCGGGGATGACCTGGTCGGCGACGAGCGACCTGCCAGACCCGTTGGTGACCCGCAGCGAGAAGGGCCCCCGCAGCGAGCGGCGCGTGTCCAGGCGCCAGATGGAGCCCCAGGAATGCCTCATCGGAACCCAGGGCCCCGTCGGCTCGCCGTCGTCCATGAGGTCCACCTGCGCCACGTCGCCGTCACCATTCCCGTACTCCACCAGGATCGCCACGTAATTCCGGTTCGAACCCTTCTCCACGTGGAACGTCACGGACAGCCCCGTGTACTCGCACGGCACCCTCTTTGAACTGCATGTCAATGATGCCGGCGTGGCGGAGCTCGTCGTTGCGGCCGTCCTTGGCCATGGCGCCGAAGGCAGTGCCGCTGAGGTCGAAGTGGTAGCGGGCGACGGGGTAGTAGTTCATGTCCGTGATGATCACCGTCTCGGGGACGCTGGAGCACGCCGGGTGAGCCTTGCCCACGCACCTTATCTGCACGCAAACACAATGGAATGCGACGATCAAAGACCCATCAGCACTCTACTGTCAGTGTGAAGCAGCTGCAATGCCGGTTCTGACCTGGTAGCAGGAGCCGCATCCCTTGCCGTCCTTGAAGAGCGGTTCGTTGCCGCACGACGTCATGGCGTTGAACGGCGGCAGGTTCACGTTCTTGAATCCACACGCGCCACCATTGTCGTCCGGCCCGGCGCCATCGGGTGCGCCATACCAGGTGGCCCTCGCGTCTAGCCAGCCGCCGGAGGAGCTGTTGGTGCTGCCGGAGCCGGAGCCGGAGCCTGGGCTGGGAGTAGCGGGCACAGGTGGAGGTGTAACGGGGACGGGGCTGGGGGGAGCTGGCGCAGGTGGAGGTGTAACGGGGATGGGGCTGGGGGTAGCGGGGGTACGTGTAGGTGTAGGTGTGGGGGCAGGTGCGGGTCCAGGGCAGCCGCAGCAGCCATTGGCGGCGAGCAGGCAGAGGAAAGCGACCGCGACGGCGTCGGAGGAGAAGGAGGTCGCTGCCATGGCTCGCTTGCTTGCTGGTCTAGCTGGTTACTGATCGAAGGCCCTACTCTGGTCTGGTGGTTAATGCCGTTGGGGAGCTTGCGAATTTATAGGCTAGCAGCTTAAGTGGTAGGGAGCGTCTTCTTGGTGTACCACTCGAGATCAAAAGGAAGGACGGAAGAATGAAGGGAGATGATCGACGGGTGGAGAAGCGGACGAGGAGCCGTGATTGGCAACCTAGCTTGGGCCCTACTGGTTCACATGTGGATGGAGGGAGCCACTACTCAACCGGCTGCTTACACCCTTGCCCGTGCTCACGAGATGCATTTCCTTCGGCTTTTAAAAATCAATCATCTTCCGTCCCATCAACAATCATACATATATAGTACTACTCTACATTTTTTTTGCGAGAATAGTACTACTCTACATTACAGGTACTTCCTCCACGTATGCAGCCAGTTTAGAATCATGCAGATTGCAGACCACATAGAAACAACTGAGGCCTCTGTTCTTGGCGTTTTCTTGTGTGTTTAAGCTACGTGTGCATCGGCAGACGATCAGGACATGCATGTTAATTAAGGAAAAATCAGATGGTGGTTACAGGAGTACCCGTGAAACGGTATGTACACGAGTTTCGATCCACTTGACATAATAACGAAACATCATCTAAAGGAGAAGACTACAAATTGTTGGAACATTGTACAATCTGTCCATTACAAATTTGCAACCACACACTTCTCTCCACATCATGGTCTGCCTCAGGGCAGTGTGTAATCAGTACAACGGTGGTTGCAAATCATTGATTAGCTGAAGATCACACGGCACAACAAGTTTTTCATTTTCAGACCGTTTTTTCCGCAAAGAAAGTGGAGAATGTTCAACAGAAAGAACAGAAGCAGACGAGTGATGCTGGACTGGATACATGAGTTTACAAAAGCCCGCACCAGGAACACTCCGGCTGAGGAATTGTAGCCTGTTTAGTAGATAAGTGAGCAGCCAAATTTGAACTGCCAAAACGTCATATATTTTGAAATAGAGGAAGTAGTGCGCAAAGTGTTTTTACCCGTTCCGGTAAGTGCCGGTGGTTCTCTCACCAATAGCATGCTGCCAGCTCAAAAGTTGTACATTTGTATTCCCCTCTTTTCTCTATTTAAGTCATCGCATTTCATCAGACCGGACCCACCATGCACATGCAAAGGAAGCATGCAATATCCTTCTCTCTTTTTACTGCTCATGGTACAGACTATGACATCCATGTCTCTCACATTATCTCTCCTCTCTCCATCTCCAAATCCATCACTTTTATTCGGCTTTTCACTATTTAGATTGTTCATATCTTCAAAACAAAAATTTCATTTTCAAAACTTTGTATATATTTGAACTCCTGGAGCCAAGGCCTTTAGAACAAGATCAGTCTTGAATACATTCAAACAAGTTTAAATTTCAATGTTTGAAATTAGTGAAACCAGCCTTCTTAAAATAGTGAAATATGATCTTTGAATTGGGTGAAACCAATTTTTAAAAATGAGTGAAATATGTTTCTCATACACATGACATATTTTTGGGGTGGAATACGTGAAACTTGTTATTTCATAATTTTGAAACTAGTCATGTAAAACATGTGAAACTAATTATTTCATACCCTTTTTTAAAAATGAGTGAAATCTGTTTTACTAAATAACTGAAATTGTTTCTTGAATTGATATTTTTTGAATTGAGTCAAATAAGTTTTTGAAATATTTGAAATCAGTTTTTTGCTTTGAGTGAAATCAATTTCCAAACGAGTGAAATCTGTTTCCTGCACTAACTGAAATCCATTTCGAACAGAAATATGAAAATGAGTGAAATCTATTTTCTCAACTTAGTGAAATTATTTTTCTGAAATGAGTGACATAATTGTTTCAGATGAGTGAAATCATTTTTTAACATAGTGAAATGAGTTTTTTGAAATGTGTGAATCAGTTTTACAAAATTAGTGTAGCTAGTTCTTTGAAACGAATTAAATATGTGTTTTCAAATAAGTTAAATCGGTGTTTAAATTGAGTTAATTTTTTTCTTTTACAAGACCGTAATATATTTTCTTAAATGAGTGAAATTATTTTTGTAAATGAGTGAAATATGTGTTCCGGAATAAGTGAGATCTGTGTTTCAAAATGAGTGAATTTAGTTTTTTGAAATGCATGAAATCACCTTTTTGAAATGAGCGAAACCAGTTCTTTGAAATGACTTAAATATGTTTTTTAACACGAGTGAAATAAGTGTTTTAAAATGAATAAAATTAGTTTTCCAAAATGAGTTAAATCTATTTTACAATGAGTTAAATCTATTTTACAATGAGTTAAATCTGTATTTTCGAATGACTCAAATTTGTTTTCTTAATTATGAAATCAGTTTTCTAAACAAAGTGAAACGGATTTTCTGAAATTAGTTAAATCCTTTTTTTAACTGCCAAAGCGAAGGAAATGGTAAAATTCAAATTACGCTAAAATATATAAAATATTGGTCTTGTTTTAAAGATCTTGTCTTTAGGAATTCAAATATATGAAAAACATTTAAAATAAGACATTTATTTAAAAGATATCAATCATTTAATAGCTAACAAGAAATTAAATGTTAGTATTATAGGTTGAGTGGTTGATGTTTACTACTCAACTTATTCGGCCTCCAGGCGCAGAGTTTTATAGCACAGTAACAATTTTCCATCAAGTGGATGACCTAAGATTTATCAATCTATGCGAGGCGTAGGATGAAAATGGTCTCTCTTAAACAACTCTGTAATCAAATACAAGAAATCTCTTATGTCCCCAATACACCCAATACAATGGAAAATTGTATAGGTGCACTAGTTCGGCGAAAAGATGATGATAGAAGTGTAGTATGGATAGTAGATATAGGTTTTGTAATCTAAAAATAAAAAACAGCAAGGTAACAAGTAACAAAAGTGAGTACAAACGATATTGCACTGCTTGAAAACAAGGCTTAGTTTGCCGTTGAAGCAAACACAAGCTGCAGCCGACGACGGTCGATGTCGGGGATATACTGGAACCAGAGAGCCGCGGGTCTTGCAAAGCAGGCCGTCCAGCCACCCGATGCTGGAACCGGCGGCGCGAATTGCTGCTGCATGCGTAGCAGACCACACGGGGACAGATGTTGCAACCGCCGCATGATATTGCTGGAACTGTACACCACATAGGTTACATCCACGTTCGTCAGAGCTACCACTATTCATACGATACCTGCAACTGGCGACGCCGTCGTCGACAAATACTACAACCATACACGGCAGAAGCTACATCCATGTTTACCAGAGCTACAACAGTTTTGCCGGTGTTACAACTGTGCATGCTGGTTCTATAACCGACTCGTCGCCTGCGAGGTTACAAGCAGGAGCACGCAGGAGTTGCAACCGACCACCCTGAATTTGGCCAATTACCTTGCTGCAATAGGCGGCAAGCACCGTATTGGGGGCCGGCAACGAGCGGGGCTACAACTGGTGGCGGGGGTGAATGCCTCATCCATGCCCGATTGGGACTTCTATCTGAGTCTTCCCTATTACATCCATGGCAGATGGAGAGTTACTCATACGTTGTAACCGAAGAGGGGAGAGATGTGGGTGTTGTGGGGGATTTTCCCGTGTGCGTTGACCAAGCAGGTTGGGGAGAGATGGTTAAGATCCAAGGATGTGGGCTGCTCTAATCTAATGGCCGCGCGGCGACCGGCCGAGTTTTGAGCCGGTCGACCGCGCCTATTAGTGGCCCCAAGGACACGGGGCTGCCTTGTTTCTTTTCAATCGCCACAATTTTTTGTAACATCAAAATTGCTACAATCATTTTTTTCAAACAAGATTGCAACTTATTATCCCTGAAAAAAGATCGCTACTATCCCTAATTCCGCTATTCCACCTGACCAGTCGCTCCGATTGCGAAAACCATGAGTGCCCACGCATGGGATGTCGATGAACTCTGATCGCGAGACTCCAGTATCCAAGCGCCAGACACACACCATGTCGAAGGGCCGTAGGCCGATCTTTATTAGATAGAAAAGAGGGTACAACCGAACAGCCATCAGTCTAGGCGGTCTAGCGCCGATGGCTCCCTCCACCTTACAAAACAGCCACTCCAACCCCGGGTGGAGCAGAACAAGGACATAAAACAAAAGACAGCCTCAAGCAGAGAGGTCAACAACACACCCAGCTGCCCTCCACACAGTAATATCTTCACGGATCAGGTCAAGGACTTTGTCGGGCTGCTGGCCATGTGCTGAAAAATCGTGGCATTCCGCTTCTTCCAGATCCTCCAATGCACCAGGATAACAATGATGTCGAAATCCTGGCATTCCGCTCCTTCCAGACGCACACTATGGCTGAGGGCCTCCAGCTAGGTGCTACAATAGTTCACTCCACATCTCGTCATGGCCAAGCACGGATCGACATATGTGAATCCAAGGTGTATTAAATTACTGTTTTGAAATTCAGCCATTTGTGAGGTATACATGCTCGTTATTGTACTCACAAATTATATCACTTATGTTAAAAACAATTAATATTCTTCAAGTTTATGCCGGGCTAAAATGACGAGCGCTGAGTGCATACGTGATAGTGCATCTATGACATGTGGACCCATCAGGAAAACACTTGGCTGCACTCGGTGATGGCTTGTGACGTGGGCCCCTCCACCGATGGGAGAGATCGAATTTATCTCTCCCCGCTTCTTCGCAGCGACCAAGAAGAAGAGAGATCTGGCGCCTTCACCCACCACCGGTGCCGTCGTCGGCATTCACGAGGTGATCTTGGCAAGCAGCACTGCTGGAGGCGGTAAGGCCTTGTACAATGGGAGATGCTTAGAGAGATGCTTAGAAAAATAAATCGGAGTTTTTTGAAGCACCGGTGCCTATTTCTACAGAAAAGACGCTTAGTTAAGCGTCTATCCTATACAAATAAGTACCGGTGCTTAAAAAAACCTGGTTTATTTCTCTAAGCACCTCCTATTATACAAGGCCTAAGCAGCAGCAGGCGCGTAGCGCTGACGGCGGAGAGGCGGTGAGAAAGACGGCCCAGATGGATTTCCACTGGGAGTACGGAGTCCGTCGGAGCCGTGGGCGGGAACGGTGGTGAGTGGTTGGTTGGCGAGCGCAGAGAGCGGTTCCTGCATGCCTCGCCTGCCGTGACTCTGGCCTGGCCTGAAGCAGAAAGCCCTGGAACCACCTAGCTGCGTGTCGAGCCCAATCAAAGCAAGAAGCACGTAGTAGATAGGGGAACTTTCCCGACTTGCCTCCGTGGCGACTGGCGAAATGCCGTGACTCTCCTTCCTTCTTCTTTTTCCAATTCCAATCCATTTGATCTCTCCTCCAAATCTCTCTCGCGCTGTTTGATTTCCCTCAGTACCTCGTTTTCTTTCTCGATCCAGTATTATCCTTCCTACTCCCTTTCCCCAAATCTGCAGAACTGCGGCGGATCACGCCGGTTCGCCGCCCGTGTCCCAGCTTGTTTCGATTTGCAGATTTTTGTTACCTCGGACTCAATCAGACCACTAATTCGCCTGATCTACCCATTCTCAAGCAAGCTCGGTTAAATCATTGATCTCTATGCTGTGATTTCAAGAGAGTGTGGGGGCTGTCCGTCTCACCAGCGAGATTAGTGGAGACTGTTTTCTATTGTCAGAGGTTGCCCAGGGTAGATATATCAATATCAGTCCAAGGTGAGAGTGAGACTATCTCTGGTATACATGGCAATAATTTGGCTTTGTCAGAGGATATACGTGATGAAGATATGGAACTAGATCGGGCATTGGTGCCAGCCCATAAGGCACCACGGGCGCCATGAAGTGCATAGCATGGAACTGCCGGGGCAAAGGCAAGGGCCTAGGCAGTGAGAAGATGACCTACCTTGCCAACCTCATGCGTTCTACTAGTGCTCAGGTCACCTTTGTTTCTGAAATTAAATCATCCAAGACTAATAGAGCTGATCTTCTTAATCGTTTTGACATTGTAGATAGCGTAGTTGTCCCTTCAAGAGGCAAGTCAGGAGGTCTTTGGCTGATGTGGACGGACGAGGTCCAAGTTAAGGTTCATTTTGCGGACTTCCATGTGATCCTTGCCTCTGTAGTTAATCCAGTTTCTAGCGTTTCTTTTGCTCTTGTTTGTATATATGGAGACCCGTATCATCGTCGCTCTAGTGACATCTGGGATCGTATTGCCTCTTTTGTGTATGATAACCAAGGCAATCCTATTTTGTGTATGGGAGATCTTAATGATATACTTTATGATGTCGATAAAAGTTCTCCCTTTGTGAATTACTCTCGCTTGCATGCTTTTCGTTATATTGTCAAACAATGTGGTCTGATTGATCTGGGATATAGTGGCCCTGCTTATACTTGGACAAACAAAAGGTATTCTTCCAACCCAACCATGGAAAGACTTGATAGATGTCTAGTTAATGCTGAATGGTGTGCGGTCTTTCCCAATTCTAATGTTTATAATCTTCCTATTATTCTCAGTGATCATGCTCCTATTCTTCTTTCTACTGATGCTCATATGCGCAAGCCTAAAAGGAACTTTAAATTTGAAAACTGGTGGCTTATGGAAAGTGATTTTCATGAATATGCTAAAAATATTTGGATTGCTTCCAGGGATAAAGCTTTCCACAATAGGGCAACTAACCTTGCAGGAGCTTTAAGAGTGTGGTGTAGAAAGAAGAAGCCAATTCAGCAGGAGCTTGATACTTTAGGTGAGCAAATAAAAAATATCCAAATGGAACCTCCTCAGGTACAGAACCACTCTCTAGAGACCTCTCTGATTTGTAAGTATGAGCAAAACATGACCAAGTTAACAGAGTATTATAGGCAAAGAGCTAAAAAGCATTGGGCTATCAATGGTGATAGAAACACTAATTACTTTCATCATGCTGTGCTTAAAAGGAGGAGGAAAAACAGAATTGTTTCTATTAAGGATGAGAATAACAATCTTCAAGTTGATCCTCATACTATTGCCAAGACTTTCATCAATTATTTTCAAAATCTCTTTTCCTCCTCTAATGTGAATCATGGCAGGCCTTACATGAACACAACCTACCAGGAAAGAGAAGATGATTTTACTTTTAGCATCCCAGATAAAAAGGAGATCCTGGATACCTTGAAAGTTATGAAAAGGAATGCTTCACCGGGACCGGATGGATTTAATGTGGATTTCTATTTGGCTGCATGGGATTGGATAGGTGATGATATAACCAAGGTAGTCAGAGACTTCTACATACAGGGTATTGTTCCTAACCATTTGAATGATACTCATATTGTTTTGATTCCTAAGAAAATTGCTCCCCTGGTCCCTCAAGATTTTCGGCCCATTAGTCTTTGCAATGTGATTTACAAAGTTATTGCTAAAACTTTAGCAAACAGGCTTAAACCGCACCTGCCAAACTATATTCATCACTCTCAGCAAGCTTTTATACCTGGCAGAAGGATTAGCAATAACATCATCATTGCACAGGAAATTACCCATTCCTTTAACCTTAAATCTTGGAATAGCCCTGCTTTTATGGTTAAAATAGATCTTGCCAAGGCTTTTGATAGAATTGAATGGGATTTCATTGTTAAAGCTCTTGCCCGTAAAGGACTGCATGGTCATTTCATAAATTTAATTTATGCTTGCATGGCTATCCCCACTTTCTCGGTTATTATTAATGGTCAGTCTTATGGCCGCTTTCAAAGTAGTAGGGGCATTAGGCAGGGTTTCCCTCTGTCCCCTTACTTGTTTGTTCTGGCCATCAATGAGTTGTCAATCTCTTTAGAGGAAGCCATGCTCGCCGACCACTTATCAGGGATTATTTTAGGGCCAGGATGTCCTCCTATTCACTCATTAATGTTTGCTGATGATTTTCTGATTTGTGGACAAGCTACAGTTGACGAAGCTACTCATATGCTTCAAATTCTTCAAAGATTTTGCAACCTTTCAGGTCAAATGCCAAACTGGAGCAAGTCTGCTATTATTTTCAGCAGGAATGTCAATGCCATCAATAAGGAGGGTATTAAAAGAATTTTTCCGGTGCAGGATATTAGCGATAGTTCTATCTATTTAGGTCATCATTTAATCCTCCCTGACAAAGATAGATCCAGTGCTTATGATTTTGTTGCCGACAAATTTAAAGTTAAATTGACTGGCTATAAGGCCAACAAAATTTCACATGCAGCTAGATTAACTCTGATCAATTCAGTTTTTGCTTCCATCCCTGTCTACTATATGTCAAATATCCTTTTCTCTAGGAAACTTATTGCCAAACTTACTTCTATCATTAGGAATTTTTGGTGGACAGGAATAAAAGAAGACCCATCAAAGAAAGCTCTTTGGCTTAGGGCATGGAAGGACATTTGCACCCCAAAAGTTGAAGGGGGGCTAGGAATCAAGAACATCCAAGCAGTAAATAGAGGACTAATCCTATCAGCAGCTTGGAGAATTGCAGAGGAACCCCAAAGTTTTTTGTCACAGGTACTTAAATCTAAATATTTTCCTGATACTTCTATATGGAGAGCAAAAAACAACATTCCAAAATCAGGTTTCTGGGCTTCAATTCTCAAGGTAAAGCACATTCTTTATGCAAATTCAATTTATCAAATTCTTGATGGTAATTCCTCTGTTTGGAGCACTCCCTGGTTTCCTCATTGGCAATCGATTTATGAGCATTTACAAATTCGTCCGGGGCATTATGTATATCCTTCCAAAATCAAGGATTTATGGAATCAAAATCAAAAAACATGGAATGCCAGTCTTATTTATAATCTTTTTGACTATGAAGTGGCTAACAACATCATGAAGGTGCCAATTATTCAACATGAGGGAGCTGATATCCTCTGTTGGAAATTACATCCTTCAGGAAAATGTACTTCAAAATCTGCTTACAAAGCATGCCTCCAAGACTTACAACAGCAGGGATCTCCATTACCTAGACACGTATCTCAAGAAATCAAGCAGTTGCTCAAGCAGGTGTGGAAAGATAAGACCATGGTTCCAAGAGTACAGACTTTTGCATGGAGGCTCTTGAGGAAAGCTCTTCCAACAGGCATGAGAGCAGGGAAATATTCCAAGCATATTAAGAAAGGCTGCATTAGGTGTGATCAGGACGAAAATGACATGCATCTTTTCTTTACTTGTCCCTTTGCAAAAGCAGCCTGGGTTGCTCATCCCTGGTTTATTAAATCTGAAATCCTCTGTAACAACTATACTAGCATTGCAGAAATTATTCATGCTCTTCTTAACTCAGGGCACCCCCAGGCCTCTCTTATAACGATAATGACTTTTCTTTGGTGCATATGGAAGGTGAGGAATGATGCACTCTTTCGCAGGAAAGAAACAAAACCAACACAGGTGTACCAAACAATGCAGGCCATCTTAGAGAATCAGGAGCTAGCTTTTCAGATTGATCCTGCGAAGCAGTGCAATGATCAAAATTCGCAAACAAATGCATCTCTAAATTCTCAGAAGCATGCCAATACAGATCCAATTCAAATTATGAGCTCAAGGTGCAAGATATATACAGATGCCGCATGGAAAGCAGGAAAGCAAAACATTGTGGGAATTGGCGTACTCATCTACTTCGAAGATGAACAACAGCAAATTGAGGTGTGTGCACTTGCTCTGGAAAAACAGGTTGACTCCCCGCTTCAGGCGGAAGCGAGAGCACTTTAGGTAGCAGGTCAGATAGTAGCTAAATTGGCTATAACTGAGGCTACATTTCTTACAGACAACCAGACTTTGGCGCATGCCGCAGCATCGAGAGATATTCGTAATAAGCCTGGCCATTGGGAAATCAGGAATTACTTAGCTAGCTTCTTTGCTGCCACTAATCAGATTCGAACTGATGTTCGATACATTCCCAGGGAGCTTAACAGGAAAGCGCATGTCAATGCAGCCAATGCATACTCTTCAGCTCCCAATGGTTACTCCATTTTAGTTTGTAATAGCAGATCTCATGCAGCTGATCACTGTCCTATGCTTCATAAGTTAGGAAATCTCGATTTGGAACACTGTATAATCTCAGTTGTAACTTGTGCTTGAGATCAATGAAAGGTGCTAGTGGCACCACCCCCTTGTTCAAAAAAAAAGCAAGAAGCACCGAGTAGTAGTAATCGCTGGGCCTACGTGGGTGCGGCGCCGTTGATTGCTAGCACTATAATTAAGTAGGCGACAGCCAACAGGTGCACGCAGGCATTGCTAACAGTCTAACACGAGTAGGACCGAATCAGTCAAGTTCAAGAACTTCATTTGCTCGGCTAAAAATCTGCACAAAATCAGCCTAGGCTTAGACCCTTAAGTTTAATCAGCAATCAACTCGTATCCATCATCCACACCTATGCTCTACAAAGCTAAGCTACAATGCCGATCACTACCTTTAAAAAAATCAAAAAGAGTTAAAAAAAATGAAACTTTTTTGTAACAAAGATGACCTAGCGTAATACTCTGTTGAAAAGTTTCACAGAGGAATAACTCTCGTGTTATTCAGCGGGAAAAAAATGCAAGTCCAAAAAAGGGAATAGTAACTTTTATATGGTATCAACTTTTTTTGGTCTAAAATACATGGAAGTCATTCCTTCTCGAAACTTTTCACGCGAGTATTATGCTAAGTCATGTTTGTTACAAAGTCAATAATTTGCTTCATTGTACACCATATTATTAATTCACTTCTGAAGATATGCTGCAGCCAAATAGTTTTGTCAGAATGTAACCAACCATCGACAGTTATGAGCAGTTATATCATGTCAATTGTTGTGTTATGATTGGTTTCCATGAAAAGCAATGCACAGATTTTTAAATACTACTCATCTTCTACCGTATAAACGGTGCATAGAATTGCCCATTGGATGGCGTAGTATGTACAATTTTTAGCTAGCATAAATCTGAATCTTGTAAAAGAGGTGCAGTAGCAACAACATTGAACTGAACTTCTTTGTTGCAATATCCATTAAATTTAAGCACCAAGACCATCACTTAGTTTATTTTATCTTTAGAACAAGAGAACACAACATAGACTAACCTGAACAAAATAAGCCATGATGAACTTTTGAAACTTTGAACCTTTTTTGCTGAGAGAAATATGTGAGCACGGAAATTCTTTTACTCTCGGTGCATTATTAATTTGTATGTGATATGCAGGAATACATGGTCGATGTAAGTGCTGAGTGTATGGCTGAGTATGATGACATTGTCAGCAGGATGTTTGATAGCGAGGATGAGGGTTTTTAGTTCTATAACAAGTATGCTATTGAGAAAGGCTTTAGTGTGAGGAAAGGATATGTTGAGTGGGATGATGCGAACGTGAAGATAATTCTGAGAAAACTTGTCTGTAGTCGTGATGGTTGTCGTGAAGAGGAAGAGAGAAGATAGGAAGAGGAAGCCACGGAATATCACTCGTGTGGGATGTAAAGCGAAATTTGTCATTGCAAGAGTCGCAAAAACAGGGCGGTGGTTTGTGAAGTATTTCATCGATGAACACAACCATCCTCTGGCCCCATGAGACCTTTCTTGCTTTTTGCATTCCCACAGAAAAATTGGCGATGAGCAAAAAGTGGACATTATAGAGATGGAAGTGTTGGAATCGGAAACACAAAATTATGGATGTGTTGTGCATGTAGTATGGTGGATATGACAAGGTTGGATGCACGACGAGGGACATCTATAACTTCTGCCATTACTGCAAGCACGAAACAGTCGTTGCAGGTGATGCTTAGATGGTGATTCGTCACATGATGGCACGGCAAGAGAGAGAGAGAGAGACCCAGATTATTTCTTTAAATACCTGGTTGATAAAGATGGGCTTTTAAAGGGATTGTTCTGGTCCGATACTCAATCTGGCTTGACTACGAGGCTTTCGGTGATGTTGTTGTTTTAGATAGCACATACAGGACCAATAAGTACAATCTGCCGTTTGTCGGTTTGAATCACCACCGCAGCACTATTATCTTTGGATGTGGGTTCATTTCTCATGAAACTAACGAGGCATGCGAGTGGATGTTGCGTACATTTTCGGAAGCCATGTCAGAGAAGCATCCGGTATCTGTAATCACTGACGGGGACCTTGCAATGCAGAGAGCAGTCAGGTTTGTCTGGCCTAAGTCAAACCATAGGTTGTGCGTATGGCGCATTCAGCAGAACATTGTACGGCATCTGCATGATGACGAGGTTAGGGAAGAATTCAGATCTTTCATATATGAATCGTCTTCTATTGAAGAGCATGAGAGAAAATGGATATAGTTCTTAGGAAGGAATGAAGTAACAAGTGAGGAGTACATCAGATGTATCAGATGAGGAAGCTGTGGTGTGCTCCATACCTGGTGGGACGATGTTTCTTAGGATTGAGCAGCAATCAGCGAAGTGAGATCCTCAACTCCGTGACACATACCCATCATGAGGGTAAGATGCCTTTGTTTGATATGCTAGAGCATTATGAGCGTTGCCTTTCAGGACGATGCTTGAACGAGGCGATCCTAGACATCATGGCCTTGCAGTCCTTTCCATTTACAGACACAGATGCTTCAAGTCTTGAGAAACATGCTGCCCAAGTTTTCACGCCTTGTATGTCTCAGTTGGTCAGATGGAGCATAAATGCGGTTAGAAAATGTGTTATCAGCGACATACTAGATGCATGGGAGTTGACTACATACGTTGTGGCTAAGATGGATAGAAGAGAGAAGAAGAGAGAAGTGCGATGTGAGGTGAAGGAAGATTCTTTGTACATGATCAGTTGTTCTTTCCGTAAGCTGGAATGCTTGGGCACACCATGCTCTCACATATTGTACATCTTGGGAATACGTCAAGTAGAACTGCTGCCCAGGTGTTGTATTCCCATGAGGTGGACGATGATTTCGAAGTCTGCTTACCCTCCGACCAGAAAGAGCGAGATGTATGACTATTAGAAAGCCTTGCAAGGTACCGTGAGTTGCGGAATTTGAGTCACACGGCATGTTTCCAGGCATGCCAATCTAGTGAGGAGTATCAACGTATGAAGATGGTTCTAAGTGCAAAAGATGGCAGCAACGAATCAAGCCGTGGTCAGGAGGAATGCATTAGGTTTTGTCTGGTGCTGCCACAAATGACGGAAATTGATTCTGGAGAGTTGGAAAAGGTTCTGGATCCAGTGCAAGGGCGAGGTGTCCCGAAGAAAAGGTTGCAGGCAAAGATGAAGAAGCAAAGATCAAAGAGGAAATGTGGCTACTATGGGGTGGAAGGTCATGATCGGCGTATATGCAATAAATTCCAAGAGGTGTCAAATATGTCTAATTTTTATTTTCACATCTCCTTTACTCATTAATATAGTGCACTAATTACTTGTTTATGACTCCTCTGAGAGCTGTCGGGATGAGCATGTCGCACTCTTCCGTGAGCAGCAAGGTCGGGTCGACGGTGTTGCCTTCGTCGAAGCCCTTGATCTGGGGTTCTCTGCCGAGTGCTTCATCAACTTGGCTATGTCAATGCCATTGGAGTTCTTGACAGCCCCTGTGACATCGTTGATGGCGACCACCTTGCTACCAGCTTCAGTGATCAATTGGGCAGCCCAAGAGCCAACATTGCCAAATCCCTGAAAAGGATAGAAGACAATAATGAGAAGAACAATGTCTGAATCTTCACTTTAACTGTTTTTCACAGCACAGAGGTTCTGAATCCATCACCTTACAAGCCATATTCTAATGAAATTTACCATGTTCTGTATTACCTACCGACTCTAATCACTACCTACCGACTCTAATCAAAAGCACCAAGAAGGGGGAAATATACCTCTGTACTCCGAGGTGAACTCCTCCACCTGCCGCTTTGACGGCCTTGCCGGAGCAGCCACCGAACCGGCGCTATGTGAGAACCAGGGACGCCTCGGCGATCAACTGCCTCTTGGATGCCCACCAGTTCACCATCGTGCACTGCATGATGAGGCAGTGGCCTCCTCGACCTTCATGGGGCCACCGGTGGCCTCTCTCCCAGCCTCCTCCGTAACGCCACGACCGCCCAACCGACGCAGGGTGCTCTTCCTCTTCCTCTGGACGGCTACCGCCGCGTGTGCTCGATCTAGCTCTTGACGGCGAGGAACCGCGGCCACATCAAACGTCGGTCCTCGAGCCCCTGGGACCCCTCCACCGCCGTCAGTGGCTCTGCCTCCTCGCCCCAGCGGCCATCCTCGCCGACCCCCTCTACCGCCCCCACCGGCGGGGTCATCAGTGGCTCCGCCCTATCCTACCCTACTGTTTCGAATATATAGGGGAATGGATTTTCTAGGGGAACTATCGACGAGCGACCCAGATCTGTCAAGCCAGACAGCGAGAGTGCGAACAGGACATGTATCGGCCTTGACTGACATTGGATGGATCTACCCCTTTACAAAATGACTAGCCCCACCATAATTTTGTAGTGGTCCCACCATTATTTGTAATTTCATGTAATTTTAGTTATGTAACTCCTCGTGACTCTTATTTCTCCCACAATTTGATCGCAGTGGATGGACGGTCCCTAAAATCACCAATCACTGTAACAATGTATCAAAAGTTTCCACATTTTTTGGTTGTCAAATTGATGATTTTGAAACACATGTGACCTTCTAGACAAAAAGGGAGGGAGTATGAAGCCAGTTCATTTATCACTAGTTTAGTCCAAACGACAGGGCCATGTGGTAAACGAGCTATGCAACCTCTCCGAGGAACGCACAACCCATAGCTTTTCGAAAGATTCACCCGCCTGCTTCCGCAACCGCACCTGCCAATCCCGCTTTACTTGAGAAAGCCCCTTAGTACTCTTGATGTTCCTTCCTTGCCGTGTAGCTCTGCGTACCTCGGGCCTTTTTTCGGCGATGGCCTTCTCCACGCATAGATGTGCACTGCCATGGTTAGACCTCCAACATACCTGGTACATCATAGCCTTGACATTATGATGAAGATACTCTGTTGCCTTGGGAATCAGCATCTTGTCGAGTTGGTCAAGGGGAAGAGTTACATCTGTGAGGTGGTGTGAATTCTCTGTATCGATCACCTCTATCGCAGAACCATCAGACTTGGGGTCCTCCAAGGAGTCATGAGGCAGGAACATAATTCCAAGCTTCAAAGATGGGGAATTCTCCAAAGAAGACGTGTCGTCATGACCAACAACTACAGTTGATCCCGGCAGATCACTATACTCTGATACTGAGATATGACGCCACAAAAACACTCCGCACACTGGTTCAGGAAATATGCTAGAAAATCTTAATTTGTTTCCGCTGGCGGTGTCGCTAGGCACAACGCCGTGCTCGTATCCTTGACAACATAATGGATCTGGGCGAAACCATCTGACCAGAATTCTATGGATGTCGTTCAAGTGTCCCTTGTGTGCAACACACGACAAATCTTGCGTAGGGAGCTGGATGATCTCTCTGATGACCATATCAGCCGTGGACTTGAAGTTTGGTGTTAGCAGTCGCAAGCACTTGACTGTAGTCCCGATTATGTCTGTACTCTCCGAAAGACGCAGCATGACCACAAGCCCAAAATTGTTTTTGGGCGCCTTGCGGTCTTCGTACATGAAGGATAGAATGGCCTCTAGCCCACCCTCGTCGAAACCAATCGGCCGTATGCTAAAGAAGCTGTACCGGCCGCCCGGATACAACATTTGATATATCAGTGATTTGCCCTTGAAGACATGCCCAATAAGAGGGTCAAAGAATAGGTGCTGTCGCGGCGTTCCACCGAGCTGTACAAAACTCATGAATTCACTTGCACCATCTGCAAGCTTCTCAAATCTTCGGACGGCAGCGGCGGTGGTGCTGTTCGCAGAGCAATGGTCATTGTCACGGCCGACCAAAGAGGAGATGAACACCTTGGTCGCATGAGCCATCTGTCTAGGAAATGAGGATTGCCTTACCACCTGCTCCGCCTCCTCTTCTTCCCGAAAGAGTTGCCTGCATCTACGCGCTACGTCGTCGCAGTCCTGGGCAGCACGCTTCAGCTTCTTCCGCCAATGGAACAGGGACGTGTTGGTGATTTGCCACTTGTCAGACGTATGGAGCGCGGCCTCCATTTTGATGCGCGCCATCTCCAGCCTCTCTAGACCACAACCCCCCGCTGATTCTTCAACTGATCTGTCCGGCCTTTTGCTGGCGGGAGCAATACCAGAAATAATCCGGCTAACTGCTTCCCCAACAATGACAGACTTGACAATCTCAGCCATTCTTGTGATTTCGGGTAGGATGCAAATTAGTAAGAGAAGAGTATGTTGTGGTTGTGCTGCTCAAGAAATGGACTAGCCCACTTCCGTTTCTTTTATTGCTCAACTTGCTTTCGTAGTCTGTGGTGAATCAAATTAGCGACTGAAACATCTATGCTCGTTGGTGATTTTCTATTGGAAAGGAGAGAGAAGATTTTTTTGTTCCATTCCGTTGATAAAGACAATTGGCGGAGCAGAACGGCGCACCAGAATATACTTGGTGACAGCCCCCTCGGACGTGGTGCATACGATTTTGGAGCCATACAGATATAGTGGATTACTATGTGCCAATTGTGTTAGGTCTTCTATTACGCAAGGACTCTTATATAGGCGCTTAGAGAAAAAATATATCGCTTTCCGTTTGAAGCATTTGTTAAGAGTCTCTAGTCCAAAAGCTGCTACCGCTTACGTACGGGCGCTAATGAATGAAAAAAAAGAACAAAAAAAGGAAAGCTGCACTAGTGTGTGATGACTCAATAGGCGTCGAGGAAAGAGGAAATCCCGAGCTCAATAGGTAATCTGGGAAAATAGGTGAGAATTAAGCGATAATCCACTTCTGAGCCCAGGCTTATCTGCACCTGCACCGAGGAAAAAAATCAAAACAAATACTAGAAAAATTCCATTTTTTCTGCATGGTAGATAATTTGATGCGTGAGGTTCGCTTCAATTTTCAAATCATTTGGACATCTGATCAGCTCTCGGAAAAAAAACACAAATTCGGGGTCTGTAAAAAAGTTTACTGTTTATGCATTGTACTAATCCGATTTGTCTTTTTTGCTGAGAGCTACTCAGATGTTCAAATGATCTAAAAAGTGGAGCGGACCTCATGCAATAAATTTTCTACCATGCATAAAAAATTTGGAATTTTTTTGTGGTTTTTTTCTGAACGGGTGTAGATGAGCGTCGGCACCGAAATGCTGCGCTCATAATTAGGAGGTTTTTTATAACATGGTCCCTCTCAATTAGAAAAAAAATGAAATGCTGCGTTTTATGCCTGAGCGTGACATAACTCGCCATCCAAATCACCTCGGTACTGATTATTTGATTATCTATACTATAAAAGTAAGTTTCACTATATATCATTCAACATAGAGTATACCACATGGCAAACGTCACTAGTAGAAAATAGGGCTATGGTCCAGGCTGGCTCAGCCCATTAGTCCTGGTTCAGTCTAGAACCGGGACCAATGTGGGCATTGGTCCCGGTTCATGAGCCCAGGGGGCCGGCCGGGCCACGTGGGCCATTGGTCCCGGTTCGTCTGGACCTTTTAGTCCCGGTTGGTGGGACGAACCGGGACCAATGGGCCTCGCTCCTGGCCCACCACCATTGGTCCCGGTTGGTGGCTTGAACCGGGACCAAAGGCTTCCCTTTAGTCCCGGTTCATGTCATCAACCGGGACCAATGAGGTGCCTATATATATCCCCCTCGCGCAAGAGCAGAGCACAGTGCTCTGTTTTTTCTGGCCGAGGGGGAGAGGGCTTTGTGGTGCTCTAGCTCACCTCCTATACACATGAGGTGTTCGATGGAATGCCCGAGCCACACTACTTAAGCTTTCTCCTCTCGAAGCTCAACCTCCAAGCTCCATTTTCCTCGAGATTTGTCTAGATTTAGCGGTCCGTCACGCCCCGTCCCCGTCTTCACCGCCGTCGATCACCCGCGCCGATCTCATCACCGACACCACCGTGGTGAGCCTCTTGTTCTTATCTTCTTTCTGAAAGGAAAAATATTCTTACTTGTATGTTTAGATAGATACTTGTATCATTTTCTTACATTTATTATTGCATCTTATATAGTGCGATGGTTTTGGTATCCGCCCCCGTCGGCCCTTGTCCTGTCTATGATTCGGATTTGGTATGTATATTATCTTTATAACTATTGGTTCATTTATT
>NC_053024.1:706542921-706573540 GCF_003073215.2 Triticum urartu | reverse complement strand
TATTTCCTCATTCTTTGATTCTTTGGGTCATTTAAGAACTTCTGATGGGTTAATATATTTGCTGTACAGTGTCGATGATGCTCTAGGACACCTCCCACATTAGTTCTCTACTACAATCATTCAACCACCCGACAAGACGGACGTCTTTGTGCTCTCCCACCATTATTTAACTTGATAAAGTCACCCATAAGCACAGTATGCCCCAACTTTTTTTCTTTTTCCAAATTCATTATTTTGGATTATCGGTTGTCCTTTACTGCTATCAATCCATGGCAAGAAGTAATGCAACTAAACTACTTCTCCGAGTTTGGTGGGCAGTAAATCAATAGGATTATTGCCGCATAGTTGATTATCTGATGTAATAGTGTGTTTATGGTCAGATAATTCTCGCACTGGTTATTTGAATAATAAATGTAGAATTTGGCGTGTTATGTACCTCATCGAGCAAGTACTTGTTCTTGATATGCCACCCATATATATTTTAAGTTAGTTGTTTTAGTTGGACTGATAATTTGGTAATGCAGACAAAACACATAATGATTGGGTACATTGAAAAGCATTTTCAAAAGGCATAGGGTGATTTACTTCATGTTAGCAGTAAAATAACCTTTCACTGTCATGATGTCATCAGTTTACAAAGTGTGCAACCTGCCCTGCATGATAATGTCTCGGTTTTTGTGTGCTACTATGTTTACTGTCTACGTTGGCGATGAGGCAGGGAAGGTAAGTGGGGCTAACCTGCTGGCCGGAGTAAAAATAATGACCAAGTTTTTCATTAATGTTTGAGGGGCGTATGGTCTTGGTGCTGCTTAAGCTTGGCCATATGGCTATCAATGTAGGTGTTTCTTGAGTCGTTGTCATCTTCTTCGCCACCGGTTTGGTAACCATCTCGGTTTCCTTCTCTGCTCCTGCATATGTGTCATGTTTGTAACGAGAAATGGAGAGCAAGTTAGAGAAGTTAGTAATTATTGATAATAATAATAATGTGATGCAGAAATGCATGTTAGCTACACAGCTGTTCCCAGTAAGGAATTATTTTACAATAGAAATGCATATATTGTGGATTCATGACTAAACAAGTTTGCATGCACATCCCTGAAAATACAGCAGAGCCTTCAATCTTGAAGAGTTATGAATTCTTCAGGTGTTGCTTTGGAAATGAATGTCATTTGAATGCTTGCTTAATGTAGGTGTATATGTAAGATCTGAAACTGATCAATACTATTTCTAATATGAAATTTGGGCATATAAATGGCTCTTAATTATATATAGAATTAAAAATGAATGTACGGTAGTAGCATATGTTCAGGTTGAGGGTACGAAACGACGTGCGTTTTCACATATATAATTGTAATATTAGTTGAGACGTGCGTTGCACGTGCACGTTTACTAGTAGTGCTTAATAGTGCTTAAAGAGCTGTAGAGGAGCTCTGGCACTGTGCTGCCACTTGGTTTCGGGTTTCCTCTTCGGTGTGTGCCGGAACTGGAAGGTAACACTAGTCATAGTCGAAAATGCAATGGCGTGTTCCTGCTTGCCTGCACACGTTATCGCGAGGCGTCCATTCTTGGCGGGATGCCGGACAGCCGCGGTATTTCAGGGGTGCATACGCCCATCATTTAAAGTCTATAAGCTGGACGAAAGAGCCAACGTCTACGGTGCGTGCAAACGGACAAGTAAAGGCCCAGAGATGGCGTTTGGACACTGTACCAACGATGGGATTTGGCATTAACTACAATTTATTTATTTTCTATTGTTTGCTAACAACTTCTTCCTAAATCTAGGAATGATTAATTAAGCCATTTTATTTGTTTCCAATTGCGAGGATCAATGCTTCTGAACCAAGACAATTACTTCCGAAAAAGATTTGCTTCGTACGAACCGGTATCATTTGCGTCCTATAATTTTCTTCGCTTCCTAAGAGGTTTTCAGTCGTGTGGAATTTTTTTGTTTGCTTCATGCACTCTATTTTACTAAACAAGAACGTTGGCTTCCAAAAAACATTTTGCTTGGTACGAACCGGGATTGTTTGCTTCATAAAATTTTCTTTGCCTCCTAAAAAGCTTTCAGTCGTGAGGATTATTTTTGTTTGCTTCGTACGTGTTTTCAATCGTGGAGCTCCTTGCTTGAAAAACTTCAGTTTGGTTTATTTTTTGTTTTTGACTGTCCTTGCAGTTCCAACAACTTCAGTTTTAAAAATATGTTCCATGCGACCAGAGGATTGTTTTCAAGTGCTTGCTCCAACAGAATTAAAATTTATTTCCATCAGACAGTAGTAAATTAGAACTTGCTTCAGAAGAAAATACAGTTTGCTTCAAAGGAATTCTGAATTTGCTTCCATAAGTTGCTTCGAACAACATGAATGGATTATATGTTTTTGTCATCTCTACACAATACAAGTCACAACCGAGAGAGGTCGCGCATCCTTCCATGTCCAGATTGTCTAAGCATTTTTCACTCTCTCCCATACTGATTGGTGGTCCAACTTGACTTTGATGGCAAAAGGAAGAGTAGAACCATCGAATTCAAAAAATGTTCATGATTTTATAGAATGTTTGAAAATCTGTAAAAATGTTCACAAATTTGAAAAATGTTCACAGTTTCAGATATGTCCACGAGTTAAAAAAAATCATGGTTTTCAAAAATTGTTCATGATTTCACGAAAATGAGAGTGATAGTGTATCTTGGTGATGCAGAAAAATGTGGTCATGGCCATTGAACATTATGATTTTTATTCTTCCGTCGCAATGCACGGGCCGTTTTGCTATAACTACGAAAGAAGGACAAATTTGGAGTGTCGGATTTTCGTTACATCGAAGGAATGGTCTGGAGTCTTAACAAATTATAGAAACAAAGCGTCTCCCACTAGGTGTCATTAGCGAATTGAGGTATTTATGTAGCTCATACGCACTATACCTGTAAGTTAAGTTTGCATTGTGCGATGTGTGTATTTAGCAGTCACTAGTAAGCGTGCACGTGCAACGCACGTATCATAATCTATAACCACTACATCTACTTTTTAGTTATTTATTTACTGAGTCATTTAAGATATCTTTCATAAAGTATTCCATGAAATTTAACATCTAGAGAGCACAAGATGACCTGCACGATTAAGAAATTTCATAGGTTCACTAACAGATCAATAAAAATCTGAATACTTTTATAAAATTATCGATATGGTCAGAAGTGAACGTTTATTTAAACCATTGTGTCTGTGTTAAAAGAATCAAGCCACACAGCCAAATCGGACATGTCCAGAAAAAATGAAACTGGACAACGTCCAACACTAAATATAGACAAAATGACCAAAAGGGTAATTGATAAACAAAAATTGGACAACGCCCTATATTTATTTTGAAACTGCTTTGTGGACGAAACTACACACATGAAATACAGCAACACTCATACCCAACGGATGGACTGGTGCTGCTGCCGTGCATGGATGGTGTGATCTTTAGAGCATTTATAGTCGGGCACCCAAAACCCCTCTAAAATGCCCGGACGACCACTTGGTCACTGATCGGTCACAAAATTTCGACCCAGCCGGGCGCCTTAAACGGGGCTCAAACGTCTAGGCTGACCGGCATCCCACATATCCAACCCAAATATGGGGCGGATATGGGGGCGTCCGGGCGCGCCCACCACATCGGACTGACGGAGGGGTCCCATGCGGATTTCACAGTGGAAACCCGGCAGTCCGAAACTCGTCTCCTCCGTTGGACCGATGGTGCTGCATGGCTCCACTCCGGCGGGCCGCGTAGTGCCTACCCCGACTATTTAAGTCGACCGGCGACCCCCAACCCTAGCCCATCCACCTCGTCCCTCACCCGAGTCCTTCCGCGTCCTCTCACACGCTCTCCGGTATCGCCATGGTCCGACGCAAGATCACGACGTACGTTATGCTGACGCGGACCGCCGGAGGCAGATCGCGGAGGAGATCTTCGCCCGCATTGCTGTCGGGCTGCCTCCAGACTCATCAGAGGAACAGGAGGAGGAGGAGCAGTAGGAGCCGAAGGAGGAGGGAGAGAAGCTACCGGAGCCGATGGAACTGGCGGATCTGGAGGAGGAGGAGGAGGCGGAGCAACCTGCTCCAGGGTTCGACATGGCGGAGACGGAGTTCGCCATCGCCCAAGCCGTTGAGATGGCGGAGCAGCATGCCAACCTGGAGTCCATCTAGGATGAGGCCTATGTAGAGGCCAACTGGAACTTCCTCCGACAGGAGCAAGCAGCGTCTGACGCGTTCTTCACCGAACTTGACATGGAGATAGAGGAGGAGGCCGGAGCGGAGTAGCTGGAGGCGTCGGAGCTGGAGCTGCCGCCAATGTATCCGGAGCCGGGCACGGAGATTGCCGACATGACGAGTAGTAGCTAGATCATCTACGTACTACGTAGGTTTCTAGTTTGCATGCTTTTGTATGGATTTGATAATGTAGTATGCGATGACTGAATGTAATTGTGTTAATTTGAAGGGTAACTGTTCAGTGTCCGCGGATGCTTTCGGGTCTGTCACAGAAAACATTTTTCACTCTCTCTGTCAGGACCCCGATTCTAAGTCACATCGATTTAGCCTGTAACACCTCATATCACTTTGCGGCCTCACGCACGGTATTCCCACGGGTGTCGCCTTACCATGGCACGGGACCGTTTGCACCTTTTGGCTCACGTATATGATAGTGTCGCTAGCATCCATATGACAGAGAACCCGGGCCGACATGACTAGTCGTGAACCCAAAGTGGCACTAACTTACGGGGACAGGCATACATGAATCAACATCGAGCATGTCGGTCAGCAGCGTGCGAATCCGGGCTATAGCACTGGGCTAACAGGATTCCGGTGAACCGGGCTGTAGCAGACTAAGCAGGACTCCGGATGTCACCGCGCGACATTTCCCCGAAGGGACGGACATAGGAACGAAGTGATCACATGCCGGCCAGTCAAGTGTTCCGGAGCAGTAGTGCTGGGCTAGCAGGACTCCGGTGACCCGGGCTATAGCGGACTACTATGGCTTATGGAAGCACAAGACTACATTTCCCCATAAGAGCGGCTACCAAGGATAAACAACTAGGTTGTCGGATCCCACACATACCAAGCATTTCAATCATACACACAATATGCTCGATATGTGTGAATACAACATGGCATCACAACATAACTCTACGACTCAAGTATTTATTCATTAGGCTCCGAAGAGCCAGATATTACATACATGAGTCTCATGACCCAACATTCAGAGCATATCAGACAAAGCACATGCGAAAGCTTAACATGTCTGAGTACATACTTCTACAAATGAAAAAGGCTGAGAAGCCTGACTATCTACAAGACCCTGCCGAGGGCACAAGATCGTAGCTGAGGTAACAAGCTAAACGTTGAAGTCCACTTGGAACTACTAGCGAGACTGACATCTGTCTGCAAAAACATAAAATAGGCAAACGTGAGTACAAATGTACCCAGCAAGACTTACATCAGAACTGACTACATATGCATCGGTATCAACAAAGAGGGGTAGTGGAGTTTAATTGCAGCAAGCCAGCTTTGACTCAGTGGCTAACCTGAACTATGACTGCAAGCAACTCTTTTGAGGTGGCGCACACGAGTCAACATATTCACCATACCAATACACCACTATGGATCCGCCCCCGTCTCCCTGCGAGAACACCATCCATAGCACTCACACTTATCTTGCGCATTTTAGAGTATCCACTTTCACTTGTCTATGAACTATGCAAGGGGTCCAAGTATCCATATCCGAGGAATCCGGCTATTCGAATAGATAATGATAACCCTGCAGGGGTGTACTTCTTCACACACGCTCTCGCCACTTACCACCATGTACACATCGTGTATCTCGGCAACCTTCAAGCGGAAGCCTGGCGAGGGAGTCGGCCATGACCTGACTAACCAACAAGTCTCTAGTCCAGGTTTATCGCCTATTCGGGTTCCATCCGCAAGGAGATCCGGCCGGGGTGTCGCTCACGGCCCCAAACGATGTGAGCAGGGTTCCCAAGCCCACCATCCGGGTGCCACTTGGTACACCGTGCCACTGTGCCTAGTCTGTCCCAAGCCCACCTGTACCGGGTGCCATTTGGTAGACTACTTACACTACCTACAAACACCAGAAACTAGTTGCAACTCCTGGAAAGAGATCAGGTTGATTAATAAGTCGAGAGGGGCACTTAAGCATTCCAATGTGTGGTAGTAACTGTTCATGGATCACCAAACACAGAACTCAGTTCCTGAGGACGGCTGCAATGAGACAACCCACCATGTACTCCTACATGGCCTCTCACCGCTACCTTTACCAAATCGTGTTCACACACTTAGCTCACACACATTAGGACATGTTCATCACCATTCCAATTCATCCCCGATGAATCGGACCTGACTCAACTCTAAGCAGTAGCAGGCATGACAAACAAGCATGAATGAGTAGGCACACTAGGGCTCAAACAATTCCTACTCATGCTAGTGGGTTTCATCTATTTACTGTGGCAATGACAGGTCATGCAGGGAAAAAGGGTTCAGCTACCGCAGCATGTAACCGTTGAAACGTTGTTGTCCTAATGCAGTAAAAGAGAGCAGGAGCGAGAGAGTGGGATTGTATCGGAATGAACAAGGGGGTTTTGCTTGCCTGGCACTTCTAAAGATAGTATAGCTCTTCATCGGTGTCATCGAATTCATCGCTGGATCAACGTCTACTGAGGGGGACAACACCGGCAAACTGAGAAAGACACAATCAACACATGACGATATGCAACAATATGATGCATGCTATGACATGGCAATATGAATGTGTTTTGGGCTAATGCAAGCTAGAACATATTGAAATGAGTCCATTTGAACCAAAGATTCAAATGCAAACCCATTTTATGAAGTCATATTAGTGCATTAACTTGTTTCACCTAAACAGCAAGGTTAAAGTGTTCTAACATGCATGAAACTAGTACAGATGGAAAGATTGGATTTTTCTGATCATTTTTCATATATAAATTATTTCATTTGGAGTTACGGTTGAATTTCTATGATTTTTAGAAGTTTTGGGATTTTCTGAAATTTCTAAATCATTTCTGATTTATTTAATCCAGAAAATTATACTACATCAGCATTAAGTCATGCTGGCGTCAGCTGGTCAATAGGACCGTCCAGGTCAAACCTGACAGGTGTGGCCCACCTGTCATTGACTCAGTGCTAACCAGGGTTTAGTTAAATCCTAACTAAAGTAATTAGAAGGGCTGGGGCCCACAGTCAGCGAGTTAGTGGTTAGCTAAAATTTAATTAGCATCTAAACTAATTAGCAGGGCCTCGGGCCCACATGTTAATCCCAGGGGGGTCAAACCCTGGTCAACTCGTCAACCGCCGGTTGACCCGGCGCTCACGGCAAGGCCAGAGACGGAGGGGCTCGGGATTCCTCCTCCGGCGACCAAATGGCCGCGGAGGGCATCTACGCGGAGCTGGGACTCGCCCGCATCCATCTGTGCAAACGGCAGGGGCTGAGGTGGCCCGAGCTCGCCGGAGGCAAGCTCGCGGCGGTGGCCGGAGTTCGGGTGTGGACGGTCGACGCTACGGGGCGCTAGGGGGATAAACTGGCAGGTGCTACGCGCTCCTGGGGGTTCACCGAGCACGGTGACGCGCTTAGGCGTGGCTGCGGTGGCCCTGGCCACAGCGGTGAAGAACCATGGCGGCGGTGAGCTTTCGGCTCCGGTGGACAGCGGGGCTAGAGGAGGAGAACGACGGCGGGGAGAGAGGGGTTCGGTAGAGGAGCTCACGGCGGGGTCGTCGGTGATCTCAGCGTGCTCGGGATGGCCTGGTGACGACGAATCGGTCGACGACGGCCGTCGGTGCAGAGGGCGAAGATGGCGTCGACGACGGCGCTCCAGGGCGTCCGGCGTCATGTGGCTCGGCGGAGAGGACCGGGGTCACGGCGGAGCTCGGGCGCGTCGGAGAGGCTCGGGATGGCTGTGGCCTGGGGGAGCTCGTCGTGGCGACTGGCTGGGTCAGTCGGTCGACGTGCGTGAGAGGACTAGAGCGAGAGAAGAGGCAGAGAGTGAGGGAGAGGAAGGCGAGGGGTTCCAGGGGGTGCGTGGCATCGTGCGTGGTGAGTCGTCAGGGGTCGGCGGAGACGCAGGAGGGTGGCCGGCGTGCGACGGGACACGCCCTCTCCTGACTGCAAATGGATTGGATGAGACAGACTCGGGGCCCTCTGGTGGCGCCTGGGATCGATCTCCCTGGGCCAAGTTAGCAGTAAAGATTCTGCTTATTTAATTAGTCTGTTCGTGTTCTTTTCTTTTTTGTGGCTATAATGTTGATTTAGTTCAAAAGACAATACATTTTCAGATAAATCATGAAGATAGATTGTGTAACCTAATGCGACTTCATCCAAGGCTTATACAGACACATTTTCAGACTTTATTGACAGTATATTATATTATCGGAATAAATATAAATGCCATTCAAATATTATTGAATATTTCAAATGCCAAAATTAAATCTTTCTGAACACTCCAAAAATTATTGGTTGAATTTACCTTTCAATAGTTTCACGAAATAAGAGGGAACATTCTGTCCTTCGATTTGGAAATTTTAACTAGGTGATTATATTCTGAGTGATTTTCTTGAGGTGTCAACTCTCTAATTCATCAGAATTTAGACTATGATGCATGGAGCTTGCATGCAAACTATGTCAATTACTAGGGCTGTGACAACTCACCCCCACTAAAACAAGAATCTCGTCCCGAGATTCAAGAAGTGGAGTAAGAAGACAGAGGGGTCACAAAACTATCACAGTCTTCTCGATCCAACTGCCCTTCTCGAAGATACCGAATATATTGCATCACATTGCTCTTGACGTCTTTGTCTTCGAGATCTTCATCCAACACGATGAAGACGGAAGGAAACTCTACAGGAAACGATCTTCTCAAAGATCGAGCAACTCAAGATCAACTCATGGAGTGAGATGAAACATCTCTTGGCTGAGACACAAAACACACATCGAGAGAGATGGAGAGGTAATAGATGACAAGGGTTCAAATTGGTAGGCAACAATTCCACGCTGGAGTAGGATGGTGCATGGTTTCAAAGTAGCGAGGAGGTAATTGCCATGATTCCATAACGGGACACCTTAGGGAAAGGTGACTCGTAGAGCATTTCCCTTAAGTGGCAAAAAGAATTACTTTTGATACAAAGATCATTGAAACTCTTTATACCAGCCTGAGGTAATCACAATCGATCGTTGGAAGGGGTTCGAAAGAATGGCATACTCCGACTAGGATGGATGATGTGGACTACCTTGTTGAAGACAACGCAATGGATGATTTTTGCTTATCATCGGAAATGGATGGGACCCATGGTAAGTCCACTTTTGAAGATGATCCTGAACAACAACTACTGAGGTGCAAGCTGGGAACAAAATGCAAATGTTGGGAATTCTGATACGAGTACTCGTCGAGAAATTCAGATCTCTGGTAACAGATATTGAGACATATCAGAATTCCTGGACAAAGAAGATAGCAACACAAAAATCGGCGTGCGTGCCCGGCGCGGTTTGGGTGGATGGGGGTTGTTCACGTCCGGTGTTGTGAGAAACCCTGAAGTTGGAACTTAGTTACATGCATCACCGTGAGTGGTACGTGATGTGTGTGGTCCGTATTGTGCGTTGCGAGATTTCTCCCAGGAAGGTAGGAACACGCGAGAGCGGGAGTAAGCTTCAGAAGCATGAAACGTCTGGCTACAACATGTGAACACACTGTCCCAGACAAACATGATCACGTAGTAGTCTTATAATAAAACACTACCGAGTTCAGGTGGGGAACCATCTTCGAGGATATTGGAATCTTGTGCATGAACTAGTATTCGCACAGACAACTCCTTTTCGCTCGAACAAACCAGTCAGGTGGCTTGGTGTGCTAGGAACACATATGGAGTGGAGGCGGCCAACCTATCAAACCATAGAGCACTTGCACGTGCATGACTAACTTGGGATGGTTCCAGAGGAGGCAAAAACAAACTTTCTCGAATTCATGGCGGCAACTTGCATCAATGCACATGAATTAGAGGAAGTCACTTTTCATCCACATATGCTCATGAACGGGACACGAAGACATGCTTATAAAAGTTTCCAACTACTAATGTTCAACATGAATCATGGAAAAGATGAGAATATTGCCGACGGGCTCAACAATAGGTCATCCAGATTTCCATGAAGATGGAATTCCACAACTATGTGAACAAAGCGATAGCATTGGTCAGAACCCAAAGGAATATAATGGTGTATGCTCGAGAAACAACCACGAGTAAGACAACATTACGAATATCGTTGGTTCTGATTTGATCTGACGATAGCCCACACTCAAATCAAAGTTTGGAAGATGATAGGTCCATTAACTGATCACGAGGATCAATCGATGAAATACCATCTTTCTTCAACACAGATACAAGATATCCCTTAGGGATGAGCTAGGTCGGACAAGCTTTTATCTTCCAACTGTCTCAAGTTGTTGTCTAGCTTAACCAACTAGCTCAAGGGTATGCAACACAGATTCTTGGAGAAGGGTTGGTTACAAGAAACCAACTTGATCACGAGCTCACATAGCGGTCAGGGGACAACCTGGAAATACTTCCGAGAAGATTCAAAATCACGAACCACCGACATGTTACTAAGCTTCGAGTCAATCTTGCGCTTTAGGCTAATGATTAAGCAAGGATAGACATAATCCCAACTCTTGATATGCATAGAGTTGCACCAGGAAATTGCTTGCGCTCCAATCTTCATAACCATATATATTTACTACGCAGGCATACGGTTAAGTGAGTCAGTTGAGATGAAGTCACCACGAGCGGGGGATAAGGTGTCAGAGGAGATAGATGTAGTCGTGAGATCCCCGGTGGAACTTTAATTAATTGACGTTGAAATAAAGCAGCTTGCAAGAGGATGATGGACCAGGAGTAGATAGGATATGCGTTTTGAGTAAGTTGTTGTGCAGTAATAGATGAGGGCGAAGGATGATGGGAAAGATGGAGCCGCGAGCTCGTGGAAAGGGGGAGCGGTCGAGTAGAGTCGGTGCGTTGGTTGTGTATGAGTGTGTGTGGTGAAGGGCGAAATTATCGTAGGCAGGGAGGGAAATAATGATTTGGAGTTCTGACAGTACGTAGTAGTTGGGTCTGAGAGCCGAAGAGTAGTATGGTGGAGCTTGTTGAGAAGAATGGTAGTTGGAGGGTGATTTGTTTGGGGGACAGAATTAATAAGGTGGTATGCGTTTGGGGTGTAGTCGTTTCGTTATGTATTACATGGATGTTTGGCAGTATTAGTGAATTTGTCCACGAGGCGGTGAGGGTGGCGGGGGTAGTATAAGATCATAATGTGAGTAGTATTAGGAGGAGTGGGTGAATGTATTGAGAGGAGAAGATTGGATTTTTGATAACTGGTTAAGACGTTGTATGTGCAGGTAAGATTCGTGTGAAAAGTGGCGATTGTAAGCTATGGACATTTATTGAAGGGGCGAGTGTGGCTTATTTATACCGATTTAATGAGATGTATTACATGGTTGTGGTGGAAGATTACTCACTTGCGACATGCTTTTTGCGAGGCCATGGGTTAGCCTCTTAAGTGGTGGACACGTGGGTAGATATGCCGCATCGAGGGGTTACATAATCTTGCTCACAGCTTCATTACAACTGCATTTGGGGATTGGTTCTTGGTATGTGATCCTCCAATGGTCATTAGTGATTTTAGATTGGTATGGTTTGGTTAGGGAATTGTAATAGTTTGGGTTGAGGTTGATGATATTGATTCTATTGCATCTTTTGTGTGCATATAGGATTTAGAGGGACTGATTGTATGTGGAGACATCTGAGATGAATGTAGGGTGGAGTGCTTGGTAGTGGGGTGTCAGAATGCTGAGTGGAGGAGTATGCGTGTGAGAGTATGGGTAGTATTATTTAATCTTTGATGATTAGTTCTAGGAGCAAGTGTTGGATGGGGTTAAGTGACTATGTTGAGGAGGCAGGTGGGCATGTAGAGATGGGGGAAATGTAGGGTGTTTGAATAGAGTTTTAAGGGTGGTTCGTATCATGATTGAGATAGATTAGTTATTTTAAGTTGTGCAACTGCAGAGAGGTTAATTTGGGATAGGAGAATGTAGCTGAGAGATCTTGTATAATTTTTGATGTAGAGGTAAGGAAATATGCATGTATACGTGATTGTGACGGTAAAAGTACGTGTAGCGCAGAGGTACTATGGGATGCTTTCGAGGGTGGAAGAATGGGGTAATCCGATAAGGCTCGCGGTAGGCAACTGTTGTAGGTAGGCGTGCATGGACGTGGCAAAGATAGTTGAAGAATCGGCGGCGAGGCACGATGCCAGAGGTATCGGGATAGCTCAGATGCGGGCTACTGTGGAGAATGGCCTTTGAGATAGTCGGTTGAAGTGGAGGGAGTTCTAATTTCAATGATGGTAGAGCGTGCGTGTATGGAGCACAGTTTCTGGCTCAAGGCGGATATTTTGCATCTGGCATTGAGTAGGCTAAGGCTTATAATGTCGTGAGGCGTGGAAGAGTCTGACAGGAAGGTAATGGAGTAGGAGGATATTTTGCGCTCGTTGGGCAGAATTGTGATGGTGCCTTAGCGAGAATAGTCAGGCGGCGGGGAGATTCAGGTAGTTCTGGCTGGGATAGTTGTTTGTATGGATATGTGCGGTATGTTCCTTTGTGATGTGAGCGCAGGAAGTTTTGCTGTTTCCTATCAAGCAATTCTCAACTATCATGTTTGATCTTGTATGAAAATTCTTATATCTATGGAATTAAGAGTGATGTTATACACTACGGCGTGAATGTGGCAACTTCCACGAACGGGGTAGTCTAATGAACCTCGAAATCTGAATTATAGAGATTTCTGCTATAAGCACTGGCGGAATCTCTAGAAGCCTGAGTTATGCCTAGCGAGATGTACAGGAGAGGAAGTGAATAGCGTAATAGTGGTTCTATCTATAGGGAGCATTCATTTCTGAATATTAATTCTGCGCTCTTCATAGGGTATGGTGCTTAATGGTAAGAATGAAGCATGTTGAAATGTGTGTCCCTGATTAGTGAGTCTCAGGGAGTTTGCTTGTATTCTGAGGGAGTATGAGACATTGAGTTTGAATTTATTGCGGGCAGGAGCGCTGTGTATAGCGTTAATAGGGTAGGCTTTGCATAATGAATAGGAGGATGCGTTTCAATTATGGTAGATTTCTGGTGTGGAGGCTTGGAGGGTGATTTGTAGTGCAAACACGAACGCTGGTGTCTTAGCATAATCGTTTCTTGATATTATCGACGACGATGTCGTGTCGCTGAGCCTATAGCTGCGATGCGACTGGGTATGAATTTGAATGTGGGTATGATCGAGGTTGTGCGCCGATCCATGGTGAATTAATTTAGCATTTCGATGAGTGACAGAGTGGCGGTATGTGTCGGATCGAGGATAGGTTAGTTTGGAGGATCGGGGTAGGGAAGATCAGGATGTCCTCCGTGCGGGTGTTCAGGCCATCTAGGCAGGATGTCGATATTCGGATTTGACAGACCGTAAGCGGTATGCACAAGATCGAGCATAAGTTTATGATCGTGAGGCAGAACTATCACATCGCTCCTCTGGCTCCTTGCTTCCTGACTTGTATTCCTTTGCCTAAGCGGCAGAAAGGGAGATGTGTTGGATAGATACAGGGGGAGGAGGAGGGGGAACGGAGGGTATCCAAGCTAGGAGTGGAGGTGACGGAGACAGCCGATTCTGCGCAAGCGGTAGTAGCTGTTGAGCGCGAGTAGCGCTGGCATGCTAGGTACGATCCTGCAGTAGGCGTATGTAGACTGTTTTGGATATCCACGCGGCGCACGGCGTGAGGCGCTATAGCACTGAGGTGTACCAAGCCTAAGGCGTTGGCGGGCGTTATGGTATTTCCTGCACCGCTTAAATTCATTGTTCCACACTACTCATGCTAGTCGTTGGTTCGGTGTGCTCAGTACTTTGTTTTTCATTAGGTATCTTCACATGCTGAGTTACTAGTTTCCAACTTTTTAAGGCGCTGAGTTGCTTCTTGTGTGTTTTATGATAAACCTTAGATAAAACAAGAGAAATTAGTTGGTGCGTTAAGTTAAGTTTTACTTTTTCGATGTTGTTTGAGTTAGATTTATTAAAATAAGGAAGGGGAGAAACATGTATTAACCTAAATCTATGAATAAAGAAAGGAAGTGGGCACGGGACAAGACATTTAGGACTTGAGATAAGATCAAGATCGAATCTTTAGATTTTGCATGATTCTCGTAATTCATCACTACACTACCATATAGAACTGTTAGTATGTATCGTCAAGGGACGCACCCAATTCTGTCGCGGGCTGTGGCTCATTATGAAATGCGTTATATCTCACTACTCACTGTTTTACTCGTCTGGTGAGTTACTTCGGTTGGCGAACAGACACGTGAACAGAGAGGAGAACTAGAGATGATGAGAGGCGAGAGTATCACTGCAATAAATTCATCATGAGGTGGATGCGATATTCTCATAAACAACTAAATGTAAGAGGTGGCAATACTTCATGGGGGAGAGCTGGAATCCATATTAAGCATGGATTGGCATTTTGTCACTCGGTCAGGTATACATGTGATGTGCAGTCAATTTGGACTAAAAAAAAGAGAAGTCCTAAGAATTGAAGATTGAAGGTACTGGGGTTGGGTGTTCTCTAGGGATTTTCCAGTCTATGATGAATGGCTTGACAGACAAAGAATAAGAGTAGATAAATGCATCTCGAACAATGCAGAACCGGTCTTATAAACTATGAAATGTGTAGGAAAGAGAGATTATCATACACTAAAGAGAGGACATTAAGGAACAGTATTAATGTGCTGAGTTCTGTTATGTCATAGATGAGCGAGGTTGCAACACGTTCGAGCATATTTTTCGTGGCTAATCAGTACGCTCAATAAGAGGTCTGTTAAATATGTAAGAGTACAATCATTCAAACTACAGACGATCTCGTCACATAGCACGGCTTATGTGGAGTCTAATTGGGTATCATACGAGCTCACGGCAATGAGGTACATAGTATTGAATTGGCAGAATGATATATACGGAACTCGGATGACTATAGCTAAAAGGGTACTAGCCAAAGAAAAAGAACAGTATCAGTCAAGAAGTTGATATGAGGTGGATTCTGGGTTCAGAGCAGGCATAGAGGGCTAGAACCTTACTACTTAAGTGTAGCAATCACGTGGTGTCGCTGCCATGATGGTGGATGAGTAACATCATACACGACATGGAACTATATAAACAGGCTAGAAAGTTACAGGGGTGGACTCCGTGAAATCAACTCCTTAGGGTCGAATTACTCATAATAAATCGAAGCTCATGCTTACCGTGCGTCACTAACATATATGGCGCAACGAGAGCTAAGCTTATGCTCAAACATTGTCAAACCCAGGATTGTAGTGCGATTATATATATCTATGGTATACACTAGAGAGACTGATTACAGGAAAGTCAGTGAGGAATATGATGTTCATATTGCATCTAGTAATCTTACATAGAAACCCTGGGATGACCGGTAATAGGGCAGAGGTCTAGTAATGCCAAAATGAGTGAGAGAATCCCACAAATTGGGGTAACCATCAACATCACAAATGCTGTGGCTATGGTGTTGAGGCCAGAGGATTATTGACCATAGTGAATTGGGAGGAACTGAATACATGAGACTTGGACTCAACAAGTTCTAGGCAAAGTAGGATTAGTAATAACACGTCACCTGAGAGATAGAGAGAAGCTAGTCTTAAATCTCGTAGAAAGATAGATGACTTCAGATCAGAAGGGCATGAGGAAAGGAGTAACGTACTTTACGTTCCTTTTCACAATCAAATCCTTGGACATAAGCTAAGATGATTCTAGACCGACTGTCGAGTACGGGCTTTGGATTCTATGGTATAGGTTTGACGTTTGCGTGTGCTAGTCGAAAAAGTCGGCTAGTCATCAGACTCTGATACCAAAGCGTGTTCAGTATCCGAATAGATCTAAGGCATAGCGGGATCTAATGGCACTGGAGAGCGTTCAGAAGGGTGTGAGTATCATGGTCGTGCTTGCGCTCTTCTGGAGAACGTGTGATAGACCCTCTCAAGCTGGCTGGTGTTATCGTCTTGGCACGGCATCTGGCGTCAAGTTTGCGGCGTTTGCTTCAGCTAATGATTGAAAGTTGGATGCTAACTAAAAATGCATATCCTCATATAGCACGCATCGATCCTGCCACGAGATTAACTAGTCCGGTAATCACTGAAAGGGCACAACGGGTATCGCAGGGGCATTCTATACTTAAATCTATCATGCGCATAGCTCCTGTCGCGAGCCTGTGCGTGATCATGTCGCTGTAGTGCAATCTGGTGGCATAAGGGACTCCGGTGAAAATGTCTGGTGACATGCCGAGGTATGCTGGACTATTAGACTCGAGTCACCGCCGGGAACATTTTGCGATGGTCAGATACCACGGAACGTATGATACATGCCGGCCGTCAAGGGTCGAGCCGTAGATGCTGGGCTAGCAGATTGAAAACGAGCTTTCCAACGGATCTCAGACATTGATTTTTGAATTGCATCGCTCTGCTTATATGTTATTCTACTTTTAGGACTATCTTTGGCTTATCCAGCTCCACTTTATATAATACTTTTTATAGGGGACTGGCAACCATAACGGAGGCAATTTCTGTATCTACTGAGATGCCAGTCTTGGTGGCTTGTTCCGAGTAGCTCCGGACAGAGAGGCCGCATTTCACGAAGCTGATAAAATCATCATTGAGCCCATCTAGAGATGAATGCTCTATGTAGTTTCACATAGTCGAGACTTACAACAGTCATAGTTTAGGTAGCTAGAGGCTCTTTTGACTTCTTTGAATTCAAATCAGAGTTCTCCTACGTTGTGAATCTTTCGATGTTAATCTTCGTTATATTGAGCGTGTGTTGTTTAGAGATCCGGATGAAAGTTGTGGGTATATGATTCAAAAGTCGTCACCGATATTACCAATAGTATATGGAATTTTGTCATGTGAGATGTCCTTTCTGCAGTGAATAAGGTTAATCTTGCAGTCCTTGAGATTAATACATATGTTTTTGCCATACTACATATGTAGTTTTACTTTAGCACATGCAGAAGTTGCAGCCTGTGTGTTCGATTCTTGCGTACTGTTCACACAGTTGACAGAAAGAGCGGCTCAAGAAAGTGACATCGTATTAACGTAAGTGGCCATCTGGATAGGCGTTAAAGATGTGGGTTATCATTTCACTCTTCCTAATGTTAGGTGCTCTAGAGCTCTTCCGTGAATAATGTGAAATTATAGGAGTGGAGTCTCTGTCTCAGTTTAACGCTATAACTACCACTTAGATGCCATGCTGGATCACAGGTGAGTACGAATTGGAGTGGTGGAGTAACTTGGTGCAAGTCAGATCACGAATCGTTCGAGGTATTACTGTGCTCACTGGACGTGATCTCTATCATACGTATTGTCAGAATAATTCTCACAAAATATCTAACACATATCTATCGAGAGCGCATAACAGACAAAGATAAATCTGCCTCACCGCACGTAGAAATGCTCTGCTTGGAACAGCAGTTCCTAGTGAAACCTATGGCGGTTAGGTTACACTTAATAGTCTTAGAGTCTCTTCATACCTACTTTTTATATTTTTGCTATTTGAGCTTTGCCTTGAAGTTTTTTGCTTGTCGATGTTTTTTATATCTCATAACAATGATGCAACAAATGGCTATCTGGAATCTAGTCACCAGGCAATTGTAAGTGTAAGGTTGTGAGGGGTGCGTCTGAGGAAGGGAGCTTAAGATTCAGGATTGGTTGGAGTAGAGCGCCCTTGGTGCTAAGGACGCACTTCCGTTTGGGACCCGCCTATATGATGCTTTTGGATGCTGTAGGGGCTCATAGCTGAAGTTTAAGTATACATGTTTGTAGCTTTCTCAAAAAACCAGGCTGGAAATACTTATCGACCTCTGCGCTTGTGACATGTGAAATCATTCCCGGTCGCTCTTTCGGTAGGAAAACTCAGCATCGTAAGACACGAACGTAGCGAAGAAGGATTTACTTAGGCTGTCTCCTGTTATCTTATTTCAATAGACCGAGCTCTGGCAATGCGGCGGAGGTCTAATTGCATTCACAGCAACGAATAGCATACGGAAGTGCCCATGGACCTTCCAATAATTTCCTGTGCGTTCCTCTTCGGCGAGGACGAGTGCTACATCTTAATTCTTGACTCTATTTTTGGCCTTTTTCACGTGTCTGAGCATTCCACAATTGGATCACCACTCTCTATTGCGTTTTTTTTACCCTTCTCTAGCGGACACCTCTCTGTTAGACATTTGTTTTCGATCCCGGCAGCTTGGCTTTGTGATGCCTGCAGTGTCGTTAGGCATTTGTCGAAATTTTGTCGCGATGGCTCAACCAAGATTTGGTGATCTTCACCTTAAAAGGTTAGAGCAGATCGAAAACAACGTTAGGAAGTTTATGGTTTTGCAATTGAGCATAATAATTTCTTTAGAAACGAACTTAAAGAACAAAAAAGTTTTATGAGTTATATGAATAAAGAGCTTGATGATATGTCTAAAGAATTAGAGGGTATAAGATCCCAGACTGCTCGTCTAGAGAAGATGACTACTGAAATTTCGGATATGCAATCCACCTTAGTCAATAAGATGGCCGCTAAACCGAATACCTATGAAAATCAAGATGAAGATCTAAAAGTTATTGATGTGTCTCGTATTACATCTTTATTTTGCAATATGAATCTTGATGAAACTGAATACGATCTTCCTTTACCTAGAAGGTGTTCTAAAAATTCGGAGTGTTTAGATCTTAATGATGAAATTGATGAAAGTGGGATGGAAAGAAATAAAAATCTAGATGTTGCTAAACCCACTATATTGGATTTCAAGGAATTTAATTATGAAAATTGCTCTTTGATTGATTGTATTTCCTTGTTGCAATCCGTGCTAAATTCTCCACATGCTTATAGTCGAAATAAAGCCTTCACCGAACATATTGTTGATGCCTTGATGCAATCTTATGAAGAAAAACTTGAGTTGAAAGTTTCTATCCCTAGAAAACTCTATGATGAGTGGGAACCAAATATTAAAATTAAAATTAAAGATCATGAGTTTTATGCTTTGTGTGATTTGGGTGCTAGTGTCTCTACTATTCCCAAGACTTTGTGTGATTTACTAGATTTCCGTAATTTTGATGATTGCTCTCTAAACTTGCATCTTGCGGATTCCACTATTAAGAAACCTATGGGAAGAATAAATGATGTTCTTATTGTTGCAAATAGGAATTATGTGCCCGTAGATTTCATTGTTCTTGATATAGATTGCAATCCTTCTTGCCCTATTATTCTTGGTAGACCTTTCCTTAGAACGGTTGGTGCGATTATTGATATGAAGGAAGGGAATATTAGATTTCAACTTCCATTAAAAAAGGGCATGGAACACTTTACAAGAAAGAAAATAAAATTACCATATGAAACTATCATGAGAGCCACTTATGGATTGCCTACCAAAGATGGCAATACTTAGATCTATTCTTGCTCGTTATGCCTAGCTAGGGGCATTAAACGATAGCGTTTGTTGGGAGGCAACCCAATTTTATTTTTGTACCTTGATTTTTGATCCTGTTTATTAATAAATAAATTATTTAGCCTCTGTTTTGGTTGTGTTTTTTGTCTTTAATTAGCGTTTGTGCCAAGTAGAACCGTTGGGAAGACTTGGGGAAAGTCTTGTTGAACTTGCTGTAAAAAACAGAAACTTTAGCGCTCACAAGAACTGCTGTCATTTTTATTTGAAGAGTGCTATTTAGTTAAATATTTTTGCAGATGATTAATAGATAAATTCCTCACGTCCAGCAATTTATTTTAGAATTTTTGGGGTTCCAGATCTTGTGCTAGCTACAGACTACTACAGACTGTTCTGTTTTTGACAGATTCTGTTTTTCGTGTGTTGTTTGCTTATTTTGATGAATCTATCGCTAGTAAAATAGTTTATAATCCATAGAGAAGTTGGAATACAGTAGGTTTAACACCAATATAAATAAATAATGAGTTCATTACAGTACCTTGAATTGGTCTTTTGTTTTCTTTCGCTAACGGAGCTCACGAGTTTTCTATCTTGAGTTTTGTGTTGTGAAGTTTTCAAGTTTTGGGTGAATTCTTTTGATGGATCATGGAACAAGGAGTGGCAAGAGCCTAATCTTGGGGATGCCCATGGAACCCCCAAGATAATCCAAGGACACCAAAAAGTCAAAGCTTGGGGATGCCCTGGAAGGCATCCTCTCTTTTTCGTCCACTTCCATCGGTAATTTACTTGGAGCTATATTTTTATTCACCAACATGATATGTGTTTTGCTCGGAGCGTCTTGTATTATTTGTGTCTTTGTTTGTTAGTATGCCACAATCATCCTTGCTGTACACACCTTTTGAGAGAGCCATACATGAATTAAAATTTGATAGAATACTCTATGTGCTTCACTTATATCTTTTGTGCTAGATAATTTTGCTCTATGTGCTTCACTTATATCCTTTGAGCTAGATAATTTTGCTCTGTGTGCTTCACTTATATCCTTTGAGCTAGATAGTTTTACTCTATGTGCTTCACTTATATCTTTGGAGCTAGATAATTTTGCTCTATGTGCTTCACTTAGATCTTTTAGAGCACGGTGGTGGATTCGTTTTAAAGAAACTATTGATCTCTCATGCTTCACTTAAATTAATTTGAGAGTCTCTTAATAGCATGGTAATTTGCCTAATAATAATATGCTTGGTATTCAAGATTTGTGAAACTTTCTTTTGAGTGTGTTGAATACTAAGAAAAGATTGAAGCATGATAATTGTTTTGAGATATGGAGGTGATAATATTAAAGTCATGCTAGTTGAGTAGTTTTGAATTTAAAGAATACTTGTGTTGAAGTTTGTGATTCCCGTAGCATGCATGTATGGTGAACCGTTATGTGATGAAGTCGGAGCATGATTTATTTATTGATTGTCTTCCTTATAAGTGGTGGTCGGGAACGAGCGATGATCTTTTCCTACCAATCTATCCTCCTAGGAGCATGCGCGTAATACTTTGCTTTGATAACTTCTAAATTTTTGCAATAAGTATATGAGTTCTTTATTACTAATGTTGAGTTCATGGATTATACGCACTCTCACCCTTCCACCCTTGCTAGCCTCTCTAATACCGCGCACCTTTCACCGGTATCATACACCTACCATATACCTTCCTCAAAACAGCCACCATACCTACCTATTATGGCATTTCCATAGCCATTCCGAGATATATTGCCATGCAACTTTCCACCATCTAGCTCATCATGACACATCCATCATTGTCATATTGCTTAGCATGACCATGTACTTGTCACTCTTGATTCATTGCATACCCCGGTACACCGCCGGAGGCATTCATATAGAGTCATACTTTGTTTTACTATCGAGTTGTAATCATTGAGTTGTAAATAAATAGAAGTGTGATGATCATCATTCAATAGAGCATTGTCCCAAAAAAAAGAGAAAGGCCAAAAAAAATAAGGCCCCCAAAAAAATATAAATAAATAAAAAAGGGGCAATGCTACTATCCTTTTTTCCACACTTGTGCTTCAAAGTAGCACCATGATATAGCAAGTATCATATATTGTGCTTCAAAGTAGCACCATGTTCTTCATATAGAGAGTCTCATATATTGTTACTTTCATATACTAGTGGGAATTTTACATTATAGAACTTGGCTTGTATATTCCAATGATGGGCTTCCTAAAATTGCCCTAGGTCTTCGTGAGCAAGAAAGTTGGATGCACACCCACTAGCTTCTTTTGTTGACCTTTCATACATTTATAGCTCTAGTGCATCCGTTGCATGGCAATCCCTACTCTCTCACATTGATATCTATTGATGGGCATCTCCATAGCCCATTGATACGCCTAGTTGATGTGAGACTATCTTGTCCTTTTTGTCTTCTCCACAACCACCATTCTATTCCACCTATAGTGCTATATCCATGGCTCACGCTCATGTATTGCGTGAAGATTGAAAAAGTTTTGAAAAAGTTAGACTATGAAATAATTGCTTGGCTTGTCATCAGGGTTGTGCATGATTTAAATACTTTGTGTGGGGAAGATGGAGCATAGCCAGACTATATGATTTTGTAGGGATAACTTTCTTTGGCCATGTTATTTTGAGAAGACATAATTGCTTTGTTAGTATGCTTGAAGTATTATTATTTTCTATGTCAATATAAAATTTTGTCTTGAATCTTTCTAATCTGAATATTCATACCACAATTAAGAAGATTTGCATTGAAATTATGCCAAGTAGCACTCCGCATCAAAAATTCTCTTTTTATCATTTACCTACTCGAGGACGAGCAAGAATTAAGCTTGGGGATGCCTGATACGTCTCCAACGTATCTATAATTTTTGATTGCTCCATGTTATATTATCTATTGTTTTGGACTATATTGGGCTTTATTTTCCACTTTTATATTATTTTTGGGACTAACCTATTAACCGGAGGCCCAGCCCAGAATTGCTGTTTTTTTGGGACTAACCTATTAACTCGTCAAGAGCACTCTTATTGTGATCTTTTGGTTCAACGACTTTCGCCAAGGATGGTTCATGGTATTAGGAAGAATGATATATCACGGACCTCGAGGACTATCACAAGGTTACTAATATCCAAAAGGAACTAGCAAACAATATCAACAAGAAGTAAGTAGGGTGGATCTCGGGTTCAAGAACCCAGGAATAGAATACCTACTACTAAGTAGCATCGTGGGATGCTCTCGAGAATGGTGGCCAGAATCATCACATTGGGAACACAAAACATGGCTAGATTACTAGGTGACTCCCTAAAACACCTAGGGTCATAATAATAGCTCCAACATATATGTCGAGGCAACAGAGTACCTCAACTCACCGATTAGTGTGATTAATCTGGCCCAAATGGACATCAGGAACATGGAGGAATGATTGCAAGTGCATCAGACTATCTAGAAACCTGGGATGACTCGGATAGCATAACAGCTGTAAATGCCCAAAATGATTTGAGACATCCTGCAAAAATGGTGGTATAACCACTCAACATCACAATATCAAGGTTCTGAGGCCAGCTATGAACATATGGAAGTAGTAGGAACTGAACTGAGGCTAGAACTCAACAATCCTAGGCAACTACGGTTTAGTAACATGTCATCCTGAGAGATAGAGGAGAAGCCTAGTTCTTAACCCCGTAGAAAAGATAAGATGACTCAGATCAGAAGGTCATGAGGATAAGGAGTAAAAGAGCCTTACGTTCCCTTCCATAATCAATTCCCTTATATAACTAAAGCATTTCTAGACTCGACTTCGATCGGTTTGTCTTGGTAATCCTACAGGCAGTCAGACTCTGATACCAAAGCTGTCAGGACCCCGATTCTAAGTCACACCGATCTAGCCTGTAGCACCTCATATCACTTTGCGGCCTCACGCACGGCATTCCCACGGGTGTCGCCTTACCATGGCCCGGGACCGTTTGCGCCTTTTGGCTCACGTATATGATAGTGTCGCTAGCATCCATATGACAGAGAATCCGGGCCAACATGACTAGTCGTGAACCCAAAGTGGCACTAACTTACGGGGACATGCATACATGAATCAACATCGAGCATGTCGGCCAGCAGCGTGCGAATCCAGGCTGTAGCACTGGGCTAACAGGACTCCGGTGAACCGGGCTGTAGCAGGCTAGGCAGGACTCCGGATGTCACCGCGTGACATTTCCCCGAAGGGACAGACACATGAACGAAGTGAATCACATACCGGCCAGTCAAGTGTTCCGGAGCAATAGTGCCGGGCTAGCAGGATGATACGTCTCCAACGTATCTATAATTTTTGATTGCTCCATGCTATATTATCCACTTTTTTGGACTATATTGGGCTTTATTTTCCACTTTTATATTATTTTTGGGACTAACCTATTAATCGGAGGCCCAGCCCAGAATTGCTGTTTTTTTGCCTATTTTCAGTGTTTCGGATAAACGGAATATCAAACGGAGTCCAAACGGAATAAAATCTTCGTAAACGTGATTTTCTCACCGAACGTGATCCAGGAGACTTGGACCCTACTACAAGGGATCAAAGAGGTGGTCACGAGGGTGGGGATGCCCCCCCTAGGGCGCGCCCCCTGCCTCGTGGGCCCCTCGGTGCTCCACCGACGTACTCCTTCCTCCTATATATACACACATACCCCCAAACGATCAGAACATGAGCCAAAAACCTAATTCCACCACCGCAACTTTCTTTATCCATGAGATCCCATCTTGGGGCCTGTTCCGGAGCTCCGCCGGAAGAGGGCCGTCATCACGGAGGGCTTCTACATCATCATAGCCCCTCCGATGAAGTGTGAGTAGTTTACCTCAGACCTTCGGGTCCATAGTTAGTAGCTAGATGGCTTCTTCTCTCTCTTTGAATCTCAATACAAAGTTCCCCCCCCTCTCTTGTGGAGATCTATTCGATGTAATCTTCTTTTTGCGGTGTGTTTGTTGAGATCGATGAATTGTGGGTTTATGATCAAGTCTATCTATGAATAATATTTGAATCTTCTCTGAATTCTTTTATGCATGATTGGTTATCTTTGCAAGTCTCTTCGAATTATCCGTTTGGTTTGGCCAACTAGATTGGTAGTTCTTGCCATGGGAGAAGTGCTTAGCTTTGGGTTCGATCTTGCGGTGTCCTTACCCGGTGACAGAAGGAGCAGCAAGGCACGTATTGTATCGTTGCCATCGAGGATAACAAGATGGGGTTTATTTCATATTGCATGAATTTATCTCTCTACATCATGTCATCTTGCTTAAGGCGTTACTCTGTTTTTAACTTAATACTCTAGATGCATGCTGGATAGCGGTCGATGAGTGGAGTAATAGTAGTAGATGCATAATCGTTTCGATCTACTTGTCACGGACGTGATGCCTATATACATGATCATGCCTAGATATTCTCATAATTATGCACAATTCTATCAATTGCTCAACAGTAATTTGTTCACCCACCGTAGAATACTTATGCTCTTGAGAGAAGTCACTAGTGAAACCTATGGCCCCCCAGGTCTATTCTCATCATATCAATCTCCATCACTTCTATATTGTTTTGTTATTTACTTTGCCTTTACTTTTTACTTTGCATCTTTATATCAAAAATACCAAAAATATTCTATCTATCAGATCTCACTCTCGTAAGTGACCGTGAAGGGCTTGACAACCCCTAATCGCGTTGGTTGCGAGTAGCTATTGCTTTGTGCAGGTACGAGGGACTTGAGCATGGGCTCCTACTAGATTGATACCTTGGTTCTCAAAAACTGAGGGAAATACTTACACTACTCTGCTGCATCATCCCTTCCTCTTCGGGGAAAACCAACGCAAGCTCAAGACATAGCACAGGACTCCGGTGAACCGGGCTGTAGGGGACTAATATGGCTTATGGAAGCACAAGACTACATTTCCCCATAAGAGCGGCTATCAAGGATAAACAACTAGGTTGTCGGATCCCACACATACCAAGCATTTCAATCATACACACAATATGCTCGATATGTGTGAATACAACATGGCATCACAACATAACTCTACGACTCAAGTATTTATTCATTAGGCTTCGAAGAGCCAGATATTACAGACATGGGTCTCATGACCCAACATTCAGAGCATACCAGACAAAGCACATGCGGAAGCTTAACATGTCTGAGTATAGACTTCTACAAATGAAAAAGGCTAAGAAGCCTGACTATCTACAAGACCCTGCCAAGGGCACAAGATCGTAGCTGAGGTAACAAGCTAAACGTCGAAGTCCACGTGGAACTACTAGCGAGACTGACGTCTCTCTGCAAAAACATAAAATAGGCAAATGTGAGTACAAATGTACCCAGCAAGACTTACATCAGAACTGACTACATATGCATCGGTATCAACAAAGGGGGGTAGTGGGGTTTAACTGCAGCAAGCCAGCTTTAACTCAGTGGCTAACCTGAACTACGACTTCAAGCAACTCTTTTGAGGTGGCGCACACGAGTCACATATTCACCATACCAATACACCACCATGGATCCGCTCCCGTCTCCCTGCGAGAACGCCATCCATAGCACTCACACTTATCTTGCGCATTTTAGAGTATCCACTTTCACTTGTCTATGAACTATGCAAGGGGTCCAAGTTTCCATATCCGAGGAATCCGGCTATTCGAATAGATAATGATAACCCTGCAGGGGTGTACTTCTTCACACACACTCTCGCCACTTACCACCATGTACACATCGTGTATCTCGGCAACCTTCAAGCGGAAGCCTGGCGAGGGAGTCGGCCACGACCTGTCTAACCGACAAGTCTCTAGTCCAGGTTTATCGCCTATTCGGGTTCCATCTGCATGGAGATCCGGCCGGGGTGTCGCTCACGGCCCCAAACGATGTGAGCAGTGTTCCCAAGCCCACCATCCGGGTGCCACTTGGTACACCGTGCCACTGTGCCTAGTCTGTCCCAAGCCCACCTGTACCGGGTGCCACTTGGTAGACTACTAACACTACCTACAAACACCAGAAACTAGTTGCAACTCCTGGACAGAGATCAGGTTGATTAATAAGTCGAGAGGGGCACTTAAGCATTCCAATGTGTGGTAGTAACTGTTCATGGATCATCAAACATAGAACTCAGTTCCTGAGGATGGCTGCAATGGGACAACCCACCATGTACTCCTACATGGCCTCTCACCGCTACCTTTACCAAATCGTGTTCACACACTTAGCTCACACACATTAGGACATGTTCATCACCATTCCAATTCATCCCCGATGAATCGGACCTGACTCAACTCTAAGCAGTAGCAGGCATGACAAACAAGCATGAATGAGTAGGCACACTAGGGCTCAAACAATTCCTACTCATGCTAGTGGGTTTCATCTATTTACTGTGGCAATGACAGGTCATGCAGGGAAAAAGGGTTCAGCTACCGCAGCATGTAACCGTTGAAACGTTGTTGTCCTAATGCAGTAAAAGAGAGCAGGAGCGAGAGAGTGGGATTGTATCGGAATGAACAAGGGGGTTTTGCTTGCCTGGCACTTCTAAAGATAGTATAGCTCTTCATCGGTGTCATCGAATTCATCGCTGGATCAAGGTCTACTGAGGGGGGACAAAGACCGGCAACTGAGAAAGAACACAATCAACACATGACGATATCCAACAATATGATGCATGCTATGACATGGCAATATGAATGTGTTTTTGGCTAATGCAAGCTAGAACATATTGAAATGAGTCCATTTGAACCAAAGATTCAAATGCAAACCCATTTTATGAAGTCATATTAGTGTATTAACTTGTTTCACCTAAAGAGCAAGGTTAAAGTGTTCTAACATGCATGAAACTAGTACAGATGAAAAGATTGGATTTTTCTAATCATTTTTCATATATAAATTATTTCATTCTGAGCTATGGTTGAATCTCTATGATTTTTAGAAGTTTGGGGTATTTTCTGAAATTTATAAATCATTTCTGATTTATTTTAATTCCAGAAAACTTTACTGTGTCAGCAATAAGTCATGCTGGCGTCAGCTGGTCAACAGGACCGTCCCGGTCAAACCTGACAGGTGTGGCCCACCTGTCATTGACTCAGTGCTAACCAGGGTTTAGTTAAATCCTAACTAAAGTAATTAGAAGGGCTGGGGCCCACAGTCAGCGAGTTAGTGGGTTATCTAAAATTTAATTAGCATCTAAACTAAATTAGCAGGGCCTCGGGCCCACATGTTAATGACACAGGGGGTCAAACCCTGGTCAACCCGGGTCAAACTCGCCGGAGTTGACCCGGCGCTCGTCGCCAGCAAGGCCAGAGACGGCGGAGGGGCTCGGGATTCCTCCTCCGGCGACCAAATGGCCGGCGGAGGGCACCTACGCGGAGCTGGGACTCGCCCGCATCCATCTGTGCAAACGGCAGGGGCTGAGGTGGCCCGAGCTCGCCGAAGGCAAGGTCGCGGCGGTGGCCGGAGTTCGGGTGTGGACGGGGTCGACGCTATGGGGCGCTAGGGGGATAAACTGGCAGGTGCTACGCGCTCCTGGGGGTTCACCGAGCACGGTGACGTGCCTAGGTGCGGGCTGCGGTGGCCCTGGCCACGGCGGTGAAGAACCATGGCTGCGGTGAGCTTTCGGCTCCGGTGGACAGCGGGGCTAGAGGAGGAGAACGACGACGGGGAGAGAGGGGTTCGGTAGAGGAGCTCACGGCAGGGGCGTCGGTAATCTCAGCGTGCTCGGGGATGGCCTGGTGACGACGAATCGGTAGACGACGGCCGTCGGTGCAGAGGGCGAAGATGGCGTCGACGATGGCGCTCCAGGGCGTCCGGCGTCATGTGGCTCGGCGGAGAGGATCGGGGCGTCACGGCGGAGCTCGGGGGCGCGTCGGAGAGGCTCGGAGATGGCTGTGGCCGTGGGGGAGCTCGTCGGCGGCGACGGCTGCGTTCAGTCGCGCTCGTGGAAGGAACTAGAGGGCGAAGGAGAGAGCAGAGAGTGAGGGAGAGGAGCGAGCGGATTCCAGGGGGTGCGTGGCGTCGTATGGAGTCGTCCAGGGCGTCGGCAGAAGTAGGAGGTGGCCGGCGTGCGACGGGCACACGCCCTCTGCCTACTGGCAGAGGTGGAAGAAGACCTCGGCGCCCCTGGTGGGCTGGGCCGATTCTCTCCTGGGCCAGGTTAGCAGGTAAGATTCTGCTCTATTTTATTTTTCTGTTCTGTTTTCTTTTCTATTTTTGCTATTATGTTTTGATTTAGTTCAAAGACCAAAACATTTTCAAAATCCATGAAAATAATTGTGTGAACTAAATGGACTTCTCCAAAGCTACACAACAATTTTCAGAATTATTGAACATATATTTATTATATAATAAATATAAATCCAATTCAAATATTTATTGAATTAATTTCAAATGCCCAAAATAAATATTTTTGAACTCCAAAAATATTGGTTTGAATTTTACCTCTTGCCAATATTTTTACGAATAACAGGAATATTTACTTGGACTCATTTGAAAAGATTTTTAACGTTGATTATTTCTGAAGTGATTTTTGAGGGTTTCAACTAACCTCAATTCAACTTTCAAAATTTAGACATGATGCATGGATGCTCTCTTATGCAACTATTGCAAACAATTCTAGGGCTGTGACACTCTCCCATATTGATTGGTGGTCCAACTTGACTTTGATGGCAAAAGGAAGAGTAGAACCATCGAATTCAAAAAATGTTCATGATTTTAGAGAATGTTTGAAAATCTGTAAAAATGTTCACGAATTTGAAAAATGTTCACGGTTTCAGATATGTTCACGAGTTAAAAAAATCATGGTTTTCAAAAATTGTTCATGATTTCACGAAAATGAGAGTGATAGTGTATCTTGGTGATGCAGAAAAATGTGGTCATGGCCATTGAACATTATGATTTTTATTCTTCCGTCGCAATGCACGGGCCGTTTTGCTATAACTACGAAAGAAGGACAAATTTGGAGTGTCGGATTTTCATTACATCGATGACGAAGGAATGGTCTGGAGTCTTAACAAATTATAGAAACAAAGCGTCTCCCACTAGGTGTCATTAGCGAATTGAGGTATTTATGTAGCTCATACGCACTATACCTGTAAGTTAAGTTTGCGTTGTGCGATGTGTGTATGTAGCAGTCAAGTAGGAAATGGTGTGGAAGCAGGTATTTAGTCGCAAAATGACGTACTTTTGGCGCCATCAAGTTAACTCTCTATTTAGTCGCAAATGCAGCACTATACCTGTTATATGGTGTATTTTTTTTGATAATCTGTTATGGTGTATTCTGTATGTGTACTCTGGTAGTGTTAATGAAGCTCTGTTTTTTAGTTCATCTTGTCTATAAGCGAGAAAATTTCAGGCTTAGCCAGGTTAACTCTCAATTTAATTGTCATTTTCAGATTGGTCAAACGGCGCAATGCATACGTGAGGTCCACAGTAATGCATGTGCAATACGTGGCGGCAGGAACTACACATGGACTTGCCGTTTTCTGTGACAGACCCGAGCGCTGTGATAAGTTATAGGCCGGTAGATGCGTCATGTACCATTGGAACAGATGTAGGTCTTGGTCACGGCATCGTTAAGTCGAACGGCAGACTCACCGTATTTCACTGTTCAGTGCTACGTTCCTTCCTACCGCCCCACCCAATCGCATTCAATACACGCGAGACGCGTCCTTGTTCTATTTGTACACGAAGCGAGAGCAAGCGAGCTCGACAGCTACGTCGCCACTCGTCATAGTTATAGATCATCTTCTAGATCATCTTCTTTTCTACAAAATTTTAAAATAGAATTATTTCCCCATCATTTTGGGCCATTGGTAGTTCTATTTTGATGTCTACACATTAACTTTCATATTTTTTTAGTCTTTTTGCATGTAAATGTATGGTTTAATAGTCCTAAGAGCATCTACTGCCGGGCGCCCCAAACCCACCTCATACGCCTGGGCGGGCCGCCTGGTCACTGACCGGTAACGAATTTTTGACCCAGATGAGCGCCTCAAGCGGGCCTCAAGTGCCCGGATTGACCGGCACCTCTC
>NC_053024.1:706458795-706541921 GCF_003073215.2 Triticum urartu | reverse complement strand
ACTGGGTGGCGTCGAGGTTATCTCACCAACAACTGCATAAAAGAGATTTTCGATGTCGGCGAAACTCAGGTATTCCAGAATCTCAACGATAAAATTGTACGACAACACCTCAGAGCTCAACTCCCCGGGACACTGCCACAACCCCTAAATGTCAGGAGGCACCAAGAACAATGTTCTTGTCACAAAACCATCAGAACGATTCCAAGATACCCGCGTGATCCTAAAAGTTTTTTTAGTGAAATTTGAGAAGAGAAGAGTCAAAACTCTACGTCAGGATGCCTCGCCAGAGCGATGAAGGGACTGAGGAGTAAAAAGAATTCCTACTCTCCGATATATATAATTCCTAAATGACTCAAAACATTTTTCTAGACTCAACAACGCCAATGATTCGATCAAGCAGGGGGCTCCTAAGGTCGGGGAAGGCTCTTAATTACCAACTTGAAACGCCCTCGATGCGGCTATATCTCCCACGTGTCGAAGCACGACTTAGAGGCATAACCGCATTGAAAGCAATGTCGCAAGAGAGGTAATCTTCACAACGATCCATGTAATACAATAAGGGAAAAGGATACATAGTTGGCTTACACTCGCCACGTCACACAAATACATAAATAAGTCATTACATTCATCCAATACACTCAAAGGTCCGACTACGGAACCAAAATGAAGATAAACCCCAAATGCAACATAGTCCCCGATCGCCCCAACTGGGCACCACTACTGATCATTTGGGAAAGACGCGTAGTAACGACGAGAGTCTTCATCGAACTCCCATTTGAGCTCGGTCATAGCATCTGGAGCAGTATCATCGGTCCCTGCATCTGGTTTTGGAAGGAATCTGTGAGTCACGGGGACTCGACAATCTTACACCCTCGCGATCAAGACTATTTAAGCTTATAGAAAGGGTAAAGGTATGATGTGGAGCTGCAGCAAGTGACTAGCATATATGGTGGCTAAACAAACGCAAATGAGAGCGAGAAGAGAAGGCAAAAGCACGGTCGAACAACTATGATCAAGAAGTGATCCTAGAACAACCTACGTCAAGCATTACTCCAACACCGTGTTCACTCCCCGGACTCCGCCGAGAAGAGACCATCACGGTTACACACGCGGTTGGTGCATTTTAATCAAGTTAAGTTTCAAGTTATCTACAACCGAACATTAACAAATTCCCATCTGCCCATAACCGCGGGCACGGCTTTCGAAAGCTCAAATCCCTGCAGGGGAGTCCCAACTTAGCCCATCACAAGCTCTCACGGTCAACGAAGGATATTCCTTCTCCCAAGACAATCCGATCAGACTCGGCATCCTGGTTACAAGACATCCTCGACAATGGTAAAACAAGTCCAGCAACACCGCCCGAATGTGCTGACAAATCCCGATAGGAGCTGCACATATCTCGTTCTCAGGGCACACTCAGATGAGCGCTCCGTACAACTAAAACCAAACCTCGAGTTTCCCCGAGGGGGCGCTGCAAAGGGCTCTAGTTTGGACCAACACTCAGAGGAGCACTGGCCCAGGGGATTTAATAAAGATGACCCTCGGGCTCCGGAAACCCAAGGGAAAAAGAGGCTAGGTGGCAAATGATAAAACCTAGGTTGGGCATTGCTGGAGGAGTTTTATTCAAGGCGATCTGTCAAGGGGTTCCCATTATAACCCAACCGTGTAAGGAACGCAAAATCCGGGAACATAACACCGATATGACGGAAACTAGGGCGGCAAGAGTGAAACAAAACACCAGGCATAAGGCCGAGCCTTCCACCCTTTACCAAGTATATAGGTGCATTAAGATAAACAAGATAATATTATGATATCCCAACAATAAACATGTTCCAACAAGGAACGATCTCCAATCTTCACCTGCAACTAGCAACGCTATAAGAGGGGCTGAGCAAAGCGGTAACATAGCCAAACAACGGTTTGCTAGGACAAGGTGGGTTAGGGGTTTGACATGGCAATATGGGAGGCATAATAAGCAAGTGGTAGGTATCGTAGCATAGGCATAGCAAAAGAGCGAGCATCTAGCAAGCAAAGATAGAAGTGATTTCGAGGGTATGGTCATCTTGCCTGCAAAGTTCTCAGAGTTGCCTTGATCCTCGTAAGCGTACTCAACGGGCTCCTCGTTCACGTACTCGTCTCCCGGCTCTACCCAAGCAAGAACAATAAGCAAAAAGGAACACAATCAACCACGTGCAATGCTCAAGCAACATGATGCAAACATGGTATGATATACGGGATGTGATATGTGATGCATATGCATGATTTGGAAAGGAATGATTGAACCTGGCCTCAACTTGGAAATCCAAGAGTGCCACTGGAAAGGTGAGGTGATTTTGGTCGTAATCGATATAAAGATCAGCAGAATCGGATGCATGATTTGGAAATGGCAAGCAAAACAAATATGGCACCGGCCTGCGAAAATCAGCACGAGACCATCTAAATGCATCAAGATAAATAAGCTACTGCACTCAAACATGGCAACCAAAATACATGGTAGGGATCCACTCATGCTACAGGAACATATCATGGCAAAGAAAGGCATGGCATGAAGCTACTCAAAGCATATAACAAAAGTCCCTTAGTGACCATGAGCCAAAAGGGATCAGAAAATACAATTGCAAGCATGTGAACATAGCAAAAACATAAACAGATTCAGACTTAGTGAAAAACTGGAGCATGCAAAACCGATAACGAGTAGGCATGTTTACGAGCTCGATGCACTCACTACGAGGCATTGCATGACAAACTAAGCATACACCCAGCAAATAGACATGGCATAGAAGCTAGACATGGCAAGAACAACAACATAGCATGCATGGATCAACAACAACAAGCTCGGCAAAACCGCTAAACATGTTAACAATCTGCCAGGAACATTTTATAGCAAAAGTAGAGCTCGTTGACTCAAGCTAGGGTGCTCCATAATTGCAAACAAAGACATGGATGGATAGAGCACAACATTATCTACAAAACATCCTTACTGACCATGCTCGAAAGAGGCACGGATCACTAGGAAACAACAAGAACATATGGCATAAAAATAATGACAGGGCAAGGACTTAGTGAAATTCTAAGTCCCTGAAATCAGCATCATTGAGTAAGCTACTTCGCATGCTTGTGCTAGTCATCACGAAGATCACAAAAGTGCATGGCATACACCCCTGTAAATATGGCATGGCATACTTCAAAACACATGTAGAGCTCAGGATCATAGCATGCACACATTAATCATGGCAAAAATGACAGAAGTGCATTTGTTGTAACAGATCTAAAACTATCATCACATAGCCCTCTTCCAACAGCATTTCGGACATCAAGATGAGCTCAAATGAAAATGATGCAATGAGATGAAATGAGGCGGCCGGTGATGCGTGCGGCGGCGGTGCTCCGGCGGAGGAGGCGGCCGGTGATGCGTGCGGCGGCGCGGCAGAGAAGCGCGGGCAGCGACCAAGGCAGCAGGCGGCGTCAGGCGCTCCCAGGCGGCGCGAGGAGATGGGCTTGGGGGGGCGAACTGGGCCGCCGGGGCCGGCGGCGGCGATGTGGGGAGCCTGCCACGTGGCGCGACGGGAGTGGCGGCGGCGGCTCTGTCCTCCCGGAACGGACACGTCCGGCGCGGCGGAAGGAGGAGGAGCTAGGTCTAGGGTAGAAATGACCCAAAAATTTCGGGGGAGGGCTATATTTATAGGTAGGGGGAGCTAGGAGAGTCCAAATGAGGTGCGGTTTGTGGTCACGCGATCGTGATCGAACGGCCTAGGTGATGGAGAAGGTTTAGGTGGGTTTTGGGCCACTTTGGAGGGGTGTTGGGCTGCAACACACACGAGGCCTTTTCGGTCCCTCGGTTAACCGTTGGAGTATCAAACGAAGTCCAAATGGCACGAAACTTGACAGGCGGTCTACCGGTAGTAAACCAAGGCCGCATGACAAGTCTCGGTCCAATCCGAAAACGTTTAACACCCGCACACGAAAAGAGTAGAAAGGGACACCGGAGGACATAGGAGCGCCGGAATGCAAAACGGACAACGGGGAAAATGCTCGGATGCATGAGACGAACACGTATGCAAATGCAATGTACATGATGACATGATATGAGATGCATGACAAAGACAAAACAACACAAAGACAAAAACCCGACAATGATAAAATAGAATAACTTAGTGCCGGAAAAGGCAAGAGTTAGAATATAAATAAGGTAAATTACATCCGGGGTGTTACAAAGGCCAAGGCAACATCTTCGTACAATCCATTTATCTTTCCAGATAGAGTACTTTGCTATCCTTATACATTTAATTTGAGTTTTGTGCAGTATGTATCATAGTCATAGAATATTCCATAGCTATAATTGAATTTTCAATGAGATGAATTACATGAATCAAACGTACATGTTATACTTAATGCAAATCTGATATGAATACTTGGTGGTACTTTGATTATCTAAACTCTCACGTCCAAGGCACGTGTAGTTTACCAGTAGTGCATACAATTTGGAAAATAGGTGAACGAATCCGCTTCTTCCTTTAATTTGTTTCGACTCTCGAGGTAGTAGGATGGGATGTCCCTTTTACTATTAGCTAGAACTGAAGGGGAACTAGTCTAGAGAAAGTATCAAGTGAAAATGGACATCTCATTTAAATTTTCACACACTCTTGATATCATTATCAAGATTGTGTGTCGACACCTTAGAAACCATAGGATGCCCTTATAGATTGTAAACGTACTTTTTGTGGGAAGTGGGAACAAGACTATGACAATACCAAAGTACACTTTGCCTTTCCTCTCTCCCCTAACTTAATCATCCTCCCTCTCGTCCTCTTCTCAATCGTTTCACCGATAGGCGCTTCTTTCGAGGGATGACAACCACTGTAGTGTCACGGTAAATATGTTTCATTTTACAAGGTTAACCCGAAAAGCTAGTTAACCCCCACTCGTGCACCTTCCTGCCTTAGACTACCCCGTTGTTCATCCAGAATCTGTCTGGAGCCACGTAACCCCCCTGCTGACGCCGTCCAAGGTGGACACCACGCCTAACAGGTATTCGGCCAAATGTCATAGAGCTTTTTTGTTGAACTTCTTGTTGTTTTCTATAGTAAGCACGATGGCGGGATGCTCAGTGATGGAGGATGAGTTGATGTGTGATGTGTAAAAGGTCATACATGCGGACTTTGTAGGCATGAGGCAAGGTGCTCAACATTTTGGCAAACCGTGCATGCTTCGGTTCATTTGCAAAAGCACTTCACACCCAATGGCTTGCACATGATCCATGATTACAATGTGAAGTCGCTAACCCAACGTGGTTCACCATCTCCAACTTCGTCATGAAGTTTAGCGATGCGGTTGCACGAGTAGGGGAAATGTGGCTATTGGGCTCGTCAACCATGAAGATCGGAAGTTTTGCTTGTTGCCCCACGTGTTGTTCAATTCATTGATTCACACAATGTTGCAACTTGATAATCATCATGTTGTATAGGCTGGACATGATGTTGTACTATACCATAGGATAGAGGGCAAGCCATTTATATTTATACATTATTGGATGAAACTCGAGGGGCGTATTCTGACTCGAGCATTGTTGAAATTGGAATCGATGAATTCGAAAAACTTGTTGAACATCCAGGTTATCTCGGATGTAATATTTACATTTACATTTGGACTATTATTGTACTAGGGATATTTTCAAGTTATATATGGATGAATTGTGTTATTTTCTATAATTATTTTGAGTGTTGCACACTTAATAGAAAAATAGGGGCGGGGTTTTAGCAGACATGGTTCGATAGCCAGCTCTCGTATCCGTGTATGTGAACCGGTCCGGACAAGTCTGCGCGCATGTTCGGATAAATAGTGTATCCGTTTTGAGGGTTGGGGCATCTCCAACGCTGACCCCTAAAACGGACACACTATCCGTCTGCGGGCAGTAATATGGGAGCCGGCCATCCAACTGTGTCTGCATACATTTCAAAGCAAATTTGAAAAAATCTAACGACCCTTACCGGATAATTTTATTTAAACCGAACCAAATTCATTACATTTTCAACATATTTCAAATAAACAAAAGTGAACGAGACTTTTCTAACCTAGTCTAAATTATCGCCAGCCGTGGCGGAGTCTGTGTCCCACATCCTGTCTTTCACATATCTAGCAAGCTCATCGATTGTGAGCTCCGAGATGTGAGGGGAGGAATAAGACAGGGGCATGGCCCTCCTGGGACCCAAGCCATAGCGGCATCCCTTCCTCACTAGAGTCTGCCATGTCAATGGCGCTGAGCATGGATGTGTCGATATCGTGGTCATAGCACTGAGGCGTGAACTGTGGTGGCGACGCGGCCGACGTAGAGCGAGCACCGTCTGTGGTCTCATGTGCCTCTTTGTCCTCTGCGTCGACCTCCGAGAACATGGCATCTCTCTCTGTCCGCAGGAAACACAACCACCATCAATCATGGTAGTTATCGCGGGCACTGTACATGGACTAGTACATCTGGGAATCCTGGATCCTCCATGAGCATGGCTACGATGGCGTCATCGTTCGCCTGCTCGCCAAAGATTTGCACCTCCACGAGCCGGTGTTCATCGAGGAGACAAGTGTTCTAGCTTTTGTCCTCCTGCGGCTGCCGAAACGCCAACACAGGCAGCGCCAATTGCTCTTCCAACATGGCGGGGTTGAAGTGCGCATGCGCGGGCGAGAGCACCGGCTCATCGCCCGACACCTATTTCATCATCCGGTCCTCGTCGCTGACCTCCAGTGGCGGCCGGCAAGCTAGCCTTAGTTTGTCTCGCACAATGTGCCTGCCAGTCGGCCGCAATATCGGCCAGCTCCTGCTTCTGCTCCGTCCAGAGGCTCACCCAAATTGCTCTAGAGCTGGAGGTCATGGCGGGCATGGTGCGGTGATATTCGTGTCGGGTGAGGAGGCAACATTTAAATAGTAGGTGTCAGTCAGGCCAAGCGGCAAGTTATGTCAATGCGACTGAAGTGGGTTTCTCAGTTGTTGTGCGTGTTTAATGCTAGCAGGTGGATGGACGGGAGCCGGTTTGAATGCGATACAGAGTCGTCCGGTCATGCCCATTCACGCATCTTTGACATTGGAATAAGCGCAGAGACCGGCCAGCGCACCCCTTCAATGCCGGCTCCAATGAGAGGTGGCATCTTCTCTAAGCCAGCATGAATGAGGCCCTAGTCGGCATAAATGCGCGGTAACCACTTCGCGCGAGAAAGGGTGCGGGTACAGAATAGTATTTTGGGTGGGACCAAGATGGCGGACGCGTCCGTGGCAGCGGTCCGGGCGCCCGCAAAGTCCCGCTTGATTGCATCGGGTTTACGAGAAAATGGACGTCGAGACCAATCCATGGAGCGATGGGCATCGCGTTGGATGACAAACTGTGTCCGGATCGCTTGGTCCGAACGGTTGTGGACGATTCAAAGGTCCGGATGAAGGAAATATGCCCTACAGACAATAATAAATTTGTTATTTTATATTTCCTTATTCATGCTAGAATTGTATTGATCGGAAACCTAAATACATGTGTGAATATATAAACAAATACCGTGTCCCTAGTGAGCCTCTACTTGACTAGCTCGTTGATCAAAGATGGTTAAGGTTTCCTAACCATGGACATGAGTTGTCATTTGATAATGGGATCACATCATTAAGAGAATGATGTGATGGACAAGACCCATCCGTTATCTTAGCATAATGATCGTTCAGTTTTATTACTATTTCTTTCTTCATGTCAAATACATATTTCTTCGACTATGAGATTATGTAACTCCCGGATACCAGAGGAATGCCTTGTGTGCTATCAAACATCACAACAGAACTGGATGATTATAAAGATGCTCTACAGGTATCTCCGAAGGTGTTTGTTGAGTTGGCATAGATCGAGATTAGGATTTGTCACTCCGAGTATCGGAGAGGTATCTCTGGGCGCTCTCGATAATACACATCATAAGCTTGCAAGCAAACGACTAAGGAGTTAGTCACGAGGTGATGTATTACAGAACGAGTAAAGAGACTTGTCGGTAACGAGATTGAACTAGGTATGAAGATACCGACGATCGAATCTTGGGCAAGTAACGTACCGATAAACAAAGGGAATAACGTATGTTGTCATAATGGTTCGACCGATAAAGATCTTCGTAGAATATGTAGGAGCCAATATGAGCATCCAGGTTATGCTATTGATTATTGACCGGAGAGGTGTCTTGCGGTCATGTCTACATAGTTCTTGAACCCGTAGGGTCCGCACGCTTAATGTTTGATGACGATATTGTATTATATGAGTTATGTGATTTGGTGGCCGAATGTTGTTTGAAGTCTCGGATGAGATCACAGACATGACTATGAGTCTTGAAATGGTCGATAAGTAAATATTGATATATAGGACGATGGTATTCGGACACCGGAAGTATTCCGGAGGGTACCGGGTACATATCGGGTCACCGGAAGGGGTTCCGGGCAGCCCCGGCAAAAGATATGGGCCCTATGCGCCAAGAGGGAAAACGCACCAGCCACCAGGGGCTGGTGCGCCCCCCATATGGGCCGAACCAAAGGGAGAAGGAAAGAGGGGAAGAGAAAGGAAAGGGGAATTTGGCCTCCCCCTTTCTCCGCCCTCCTCTTTCCTTCCCCCTCCGATAAATAAGGAAGGGCCAGGAGGAACCCAAGTAGGATTCGGTCCTACTTGGGGCACCTCCTGGCCTCTCCCCTCCCCCTCCCACCTATATATATGTGGGGGCGCCCCTAGCACACCCCAGACAATTGTTAGCCATGTGCGGCGTTGTGATAGCCTGGCTTATTGTGGATGATAGACTACTCATATCAATAAGGAATTCCTTCTTTTCCGGGAGCCCATTCGGATAGAACTTCAAAGTTAAGTGTGCTCAGCTTGGAGTAGTGTCAGGATGGGTGACCGACCGGGAAGTTGCTCCCAGGTGCGCATGAGTGAGGACAAAGTGCGCAGAAAAGACTAGTATTGATCTGTGGGGCCAGTCTAGATCCCGCTAGGAGTAACGGCCACCGACGGGTGTGTCCGGGGCGTTACAAGTTGGTATCAGAGCCGACCCTCGCGGTTACATGGATGGTTGCGGACAGGTGCGTGGTCATGTTGTTCATGACGTTTGTGACCCGTCGTGGCACACGACATGGCACATGTACTGGACTGGAAGCACAGACGTATGTGCCAAGAGGGAACGTTCCTGTGGCCCGACGAGGACGTCGGTTCCTCTGAGTGGGGGTGTATGTGATAGCCTGACTTATTAGGGATGATAGACTACTCATATCAATACGGAATTCCTTCTTTTCCGGGAGCCCATTCGGACAGAACTCCAAAGTTAAGCATGCTCAGCTTGGAGTAGTGTCAGGATGGGTGACCGACCGGGAAGTTGCTCCCAGGTGCGCATGAGTGAGGACAAAGTGCGCAGAAAAGACTAGTATTGATCTGTGGGGCCAGTCTAGATCCCGCTAGGAGTAACGGCCACCGACGGGTGTGTCCGGGGCGTTACAAGTTGGTATCAGAGCCGACCCTCGCGGTTACATGGATGGTTGCGGACAGGTGCGTGGTCATGTTGTTCATGACGTTTGTGACCCGTCGTGGCACACGACATGGCACATGTACTGGACTGGAAGCACAGACGTATGTGCCAAGAGGGAACGTTCCTGTGGCCCGACGAGGACGTCGGTTCCTCTGAGTGGGGGTGTATGTGATAGCCTGACTTATTAGGGATGATAGACTACTCATATCAATACGGAATTCCTTCTTTTCCGGGAGCCCATTCGGACAGAACTCCAAAGTTAAGCATGCTCAGCTTGGAGTAGTGTCAGGATGGGTGACCGACCGGGAAGTTGCTCCCGGGTGCGCATGAGTGAGGACAAAGTGCGCAGAAAAGACTAGTATTGATCTGTGGGGCCAGTCTAGATCCCGCCAGGAGTAACGACCACCGGCGGGTGTGTCCGAGGCGTTACAGGCGTCCTCCTCCACCGTTTACTCCCATGGTCATATCTTCGTAGTGCTTAGGCGAAGCCCTGTGAGGATCACTTCACCATCATCGTCACCATGTCGTCGTGCTGACAGAACTCATCTACTACCTTGATGTCTTGCTGGATCAAGAAGGCAAGGGACGTCAACGAGCTGAACGTGTGCAGAACGCGGAGGTGCCATGCATTCCGTACTTGATCGGTTGAAGCGCGAAGAAGTTCAAATACATCAACTGCCTTGAGAAACAGTTCCTCTTACGGTCTACGAGGGTACGTAGACACACTCTCCCCCTCGTTGTTATGCATCTCCATGGATAGATCATTGCGTGTGCGTAGAATTTTTTTTGTTTTCCATGCAACGTTTCCCGACACCGAAGATGCGCATCTCCCACATTGACCCGCAAATCGGACGAAGCATCCGTCCGTGGACCGGGGAGGGTCAGTCCGCGGACATGGATGCGGGACGCGGCCATCCAAATCTAGTCGGGTACATTTCAAATAAGATTTGAAATAACTAGAAAATTTTAAGCAAACACATCGGATTTCATTCAAGTTCGATAATTTACATATACGAACGATATTTCAGCCGTTTAACTGAAAACAAAAAACTATAACTTGTATCGGATGACCACCTCATACGCATGGTCACCCTGCCCGGCCGCACCACCGTCACCGTCCTTGTCGTCGTCGTCCCTCCAGCGGAGGTAGGGCGCTAGTGGGATGCGATAGCCTTGTCCGGCCGTTGGCGCTCGGGAAAGAGCCGCTCCGCTTCCTCATGTGTTGTAGAGGGCTATCGCGACCAATTCCAACAGCGCACGCAGAATCCTGGCGGCGGCCTTGCCCCAGTCGCTAAGTGACCACTCCCCGCGATATTGGTGGATTCGCCGTCAAGGAGGCAGCGGCACCTGACGGTTGTTTCCACGATGGTGACGGGGCATTCGAGGGCCCAGGCGGTGGCAAGGTCTGTGTCGTTGTGGACCCATTCTGACGCTACATCTGACTTGTCGAACACAGAGTGGCGAGCAGCGTTGAGCAGCCCGCAGCGCTCCTATTGCCTCGCCGCCCGATGCTCCTCAAACATGATGAGCCTTGAGCCGGAGGGACCGATGCCACCACCGCATCTGAGGTACTGGAGTATGCGGCCTCGCGCCTTGGTGATTGTCGGCGGCAGCTCATCTTTGACGCGATGTCCGATCTAGACGTCACGGTTGTAGTGGTTGTGTGCTGGCGGCGAGGCCGGCTCCTACTTCACGCGGCAGCCGATCTGAACGCCGCGGTTGCATGGCGGGGACGGTGGCTCCTCCTTGATGCCGAAGAGGGGGTGATGTGGGCTCCTCCTTCACCTGCCGAAGAGGGGACGCCGGCTCCCACTTCACACGGTAGCGCGGCGGGGATGGCGGCAACTGTGGCGCCAGGCCAATCTGATGGAGCGACCCAATCTGATGGAGTGATCGCTTTGTCGTGAGCTCCATCTGACAGACAAATTCCTTGTCCATCAGAGCCCCTCCGCGAGGAGGCGTGGCTGCTGCTGTGGTCGATGCTCCTGCGACGGCTTCTAGTCCTCCTCGCCATCGGAGGAGATGACGGTCTCCTCCTTTTCTAAAGTAGCCGGCCGCCGTGGATGCGAAGGGGCCTGGCAAGGGAGGGCAGTGGCACCATGCATGATCCGCCACGACAAATTTATGTCGTTTTCCCCTACCGACATGAAGAACCAGGACTTTGGCATCGTAGGAGTTGAAGATGCCCGAGGAGGAGAAAGGGCTCAAAGTGAGGAGGGGCTCGGAGACGATGCATGTGGATGTGTGCATCCCGGTGCACGCCTAAATGGCCGCGGCCCGGCCATGCGAAGTGCAGGTGAGCCCACTTAAATGCAGCGCAGCGGTCAGAGTTGGTTTCTCGAGACGTGGTGTCTGCATACATACCGGCCAGCGCCAAGTGGCGCGGACGTTAGATTGAAAGCGCGGGAGAGACCAGTAAGTTTTTTGGGTGGGTCAGGACAGTCAAAAAATAGGCGTGGTAGTGGTCTGGGCGCCCGCAAAACCCTTGCTCCCTAGTTTTTGTTTCCAATTTGCGAAAAAGATAACGTCCGGACAGGTTGGCGGACCGACACGGGGCCGCGTTGGATGTCAAAACACGTTCGGACCACACGGTCCGATGCGGACGGTTTAAGAATCAGCGTTGGAGATGCCCTATACAACATGTATTTTTAGAAACGCTTTTGCGAGGGGAAAAAACATGCCGTCGGGAAAGAACTGTGAGTCCGTGAGCCAGAAAATTCTAAACGGCAGTCAATGTACCTCTGATAGAACTACTATAGCACTAGATGAGCATGATATCATGTAGTGAACTAATGTGCCATGCTCCTGTTCCAAAAGCAGACATGATCGGATCCCTGGAGCACGCATGGCGGGCCACGGCCCCCCAGTCGGATCCGTGCCCCTCCCCGGGAGCCGGCACGTCGGCACGGGACGGCAGGGCCCGCGAGCCGAAAGCCCGCGCGACAGGAGAAACGCCAGGCGGGACACGTGGGGCGCGGGGCCCCGGCGAGTCCACCGCTCCACTTCCCCGACATCCCGAGGCCGGGCCGCACCGGCGATCGCTCTCCGGCCGCCCTCGCCGCCAAGTCCGGCGCATGCATGCACAAATATCATCCCCTCTCTCTCTCTCTCTCTGTGAGCGTGACAGTACGGTGCTGCTGGTCACACATCAGCTGACGAGCCAGCCAGTGCGCGCACACAGACACATGGAGTAGACGGAAACAAAGGGGGAACACCTGTGCCAAGTGCCCATATAATTGGTCGTACACAGGGGATTTTTACACGTCAGGACATGAGGTTGTTTTCTCGAAAAGATGTACTAGATGATGTTCTCCCTGTCTGTGTAATGATACAGTCAGCATCTTTGTACTGCCACGGCCTGAGGTGGTACTTACCGCCCTGGTTGCAAGTACGAGTTTGACTTTCCCGTCCAAAAGAAGTACTGCTTTGACGTCTGACGGTAAAATAAAAAGGAAATGCAAAAATGGAAGGATGTGCGAAATGAAAGTGCTCGCAAAAAAGTGTGTGCGTTCACGTGTCTGGCGATGACGGGTTGTGTGGACGGCATTGACACAGATGGAAGCAGTCAACAGGTCAAGTGCCAAAAGTGGTCGTCGCCAGCACCATCGATGGCGCACGGGTTGCCATGCGCTTCTTGGTGTAGTGGTTGGCCTGGCCCAACTTGAGGCGGTGTTCTGGAAGCAACCCCGGCCGTGAATATATCCATTCCACCAAGTGATTGCCGTTCTCTCCAGAATACGTAGCAGAATATGCTTGAAAAGAACTTGTTTAAGAGTACATTCCACATTTTACCTCCTAACGGTAGCATCGTGACAACTTTTACTCTGATATGAAAAATCTTGACCTTGTTTTTCGCGAGAAGGCCATGGCATATACTAAACTAGTAAAGTTATGCAACATGTATATGACCATCCTTAAAAAAAAGCTGAGGCTAAAAGGAACAAGGTATTTGTGTGTGGACTAGTCCACGAGCTGGTCATCGCACACTATCTTCTAAACGCCTGTTTTCTTTATCCGTAGCACTCAAAATAATAATAGAAAATATCACCATTCATTCATAAATAGCTTGCAAATATTCCTGTACAACAATAGATCAGCCGTCTCTTCTCCAAAAAAAAACCAGAGAGCCTGGGGTTCCTCTTCCTCCAACCCGCGGCGCCGCTGGTCCGCCTCGTCTTCAGTGACCTTAAGGCCATAGGGCGCGGTGGATCCCGGGCCTTGCCGGTGAGAAGGCTTCGATTTTAGAAGTTTCCTCGAGTTTTGTTAGGGTTTATATCTTACTTAGAAAGACGAGGCGACGGCGACCCCCTGAAGATGGAATATGTTTCTCCCTGCCTAGACCTCATCATGGTGATGGGTCTGGCATCATCGATGGGCGTGTGGATGTATGTCTTCGGCGGATCTGTCTTTGGTGGATTTGCTCGTAGTTCGACTATGTTCGTGTGTTTTCAGGTTGGATCCTTCCGATCTACGATACACTTCATCGGCGATGGTTGCTATTTTGGTGCACTGGTCCTATGGGGCCCTAGCACGATGGCTTTTCGACTGTCTACTACAACAAGTTTTGTCTGGCTCCAGCAAGGGAGGGACGATGACGGTGGCCACGCCTTCGGTTCACTTCAGTGCTCATAATTGTCTCTAGGTGGCCTACGGATCTAGATGTAATTTTTATCATTTCTGGTGTTCATTGTACTGCCATGATTAAAGATGAATATATCAAAAAAATTCCCTAAAAAATAGTTCAAATGTAAATATTATATCTGAGATAATTGGATGTTCAACAAGCTTTTCAAATTCATCGATTCCAAACTCAACGATACTCGAGTCCCATTGAGCTTCATTCGGCAATGTATGAATGCAAACGGTCTACCCTCACTCTTGTAGTAAATCACAAAAGCACGTTCAGGCTATCCAACGTGATAATTATCAATTTCAAACATTGAGTGGATCGACGAATTGACCAACATGTAGAGCAACAACGATCTCCAGGTTGACAAGGCCGATGGCCACATTGTTTCCACTCGTGCAATCGCACTACAAAACTTCATGACGACGTTGAAGATGGTGTACCACCGCTGGGCCAGTGACTTCACATTGCAACTATGGACCAGATGCGCGTTGCAGGGCGCAAAGTGCTTTTGTTCAAGAAACGAAACACACACATTCTGCCCAAACAACGAGCCCCCTTGCCTCATGCCTACAAAGTTGGCAGATACGGCCTTCCACACATAGCACATCAACTCACTCCCTATCATCAAGTTCTCCGCTATCGTGCTTGCTCTAGAAAATAACAAGAAGTTCAGCAAAAAAAGATCATGCATTTGATCGAATAACTGTTGAGAGTGGTGTCTGCCATGGAAGGCGTCGGCCGCGGGGGGGATACTTGGCTAGAGACATATCCTAGGTTGACTGCGCCGTAGTACAAGATGGGCAGGGTGTCCTTAGTTTGCGTCCTGTAAAGCCGTCCTTAGTTTGTGTCCGGTTAGCGAGACTGTTATGCGGACCGACAGGATATCGTGTTGGATGATAAATTGCATCCGGACCGTCGAAATTGATGCAGATGGTTCAGGCGTCGTCGTTGGAAATGCCCTAAATTGTTTCAAAAATGCACAAACGATGGACGCACGAAGGAAAATGTCTCACCATACGCCCTGCGCAACAGGGTACGACAGGAGCAGTAGAAGTTGCCTCCCGGAAGCAGAATAGTTAACGAATTAAACGGCAGCATTTGCGGCATGTGAGAGACGTGCGCGAAGGGTGGAAGGAATCTCCCTTTGTGGAGCCTGCCAACCAGCCAGCCACATACGCAGCCGCCCGGGGCGATGGACTCGACACAACGGTCAAAGCGGTCTCCGCCCTGACCAGGACCCGCGCCCCCTGCTTTGCTTTCTTTTGGCCTCCCTCTGGGTCGAGTTCGACCGAACCACTTGTCCGCACGCACCCCGTCGGCCAGTGCCCGTCCATCGCGTCGTGTCGGTGTCGGTCGGTTTCACATCGATCGCAGCCTCTTTCTTTTTCTACTCCTATTTTGTTACCCCGGACTCCAAATTTCCGATCCTTCCACGCAGCGCATGTGTACGTGCGCCCACGTACGCACGTGAGAGGGCACGCGACGGTCCAAGTCGTACCACAAAGGGTGGTTGCCTGTATGGTGTACGTACCTGTACACGTCGCCGTCAGGGGGATGCTGTTGGATACGAGAAACTAACTGGTCACGGCCCCCACGCCTCCTCCGACCTCTCCTCTCCCACCTGCGCCTGCGTGCATGATTGCTACGTACGCGGACGCGGTTAACCGGGGAGGGAAAAACAAGGGTGGGTGAGAATGCACGCCAGCCAAGTGGTCAAGCCATTCATCCTCCAATAATTATAACTGCATATCATTTGACAGCAGCTGCTCTGGTCGGTCAGTCAGTCTCCGGAAGAGAAGAGAAACAACTAGTCGTTATTTACCAGGTGTGATGATCCAAGCCCATACGTTTTTAAGGTAAAAAAATATATTGACGAGAGCGTATCCTGACTGTCTGGCGATGGTGAACAGCATGTGAACATGGCACAAAGCATGCAGGCGTCGCTGCGGGCTGGGCGCGGACAACCTCATGCGCGCCATGTGACCCTGCGACTGCGAGCGCAACGAGGTTCGGAGAAGATCCGTCCGTCGACCCGCCGGTGTCGCGTCGCCACGGGAATTTACAAATCCGGCCGGCAGGGCACGACAGCGCTTCGCTCTGCCGGAGCCTGGTGCCACTGGGAGGAACACACCTGCATGATCCATGGAGAATATATGATCTTTGCCGCGGCTGGCGCTCCATGCGGAATCGATCCGATGCTCGATCGACTGACAGTCAGATATTGGAGTCGTGTCTCTTCCACTGGGGTACGTTTAACGGCCGGCAGAGGCAGACACATGGCACCCCGCCCATGCATACATGCTTCAGATGGACGAGACGGCGGAGACCGGGCTGTAAAAAGAAACATTTGCGCCACTACGGCATGTCTCCGTCCAGAATGTGCAAGCAAAAGCAACAGGGAAACCAAGCAGTCGGTCTTCCTACGGGTTCTACTTCTACGACCCAGCAGTGGCCGCGATTGGTTGACCGCGCCACTCACGTCCCCCCCTGCTGCTGCTGCTGCTGCGGCTGCGTCGGCGTCGCCACCCAGCCGGCCCGCCCGCGCGCGCCCTTTAAATCTGCCCCTCCCTCCCACTCCTCCCTCCATCCATCCCCACGACGCCCTTCACTCTCCCCCTTGTCTCTCTCCGCCGCTCCTGTTGCACCCTCCAGCAAGCCAAGAACTCACTCGCGCGCCGGTAATTATAGGCAGGTTGGTTGTTCTCCCTTGCAAGTTTCCTCCGCCGGCGCCGGCTTGCCGTCCACCAACCTGCCGAACTGCGTGGACACTTGGGGAGGGCTAGCTAATCGGGGTTGGCCGCGCAGCTTTCCTGAGGTATATATAAAGTTAGTCCGGGGAGGCAGCCATGGTGAGGGTGTCGGTGGTGTGCTGCCTCAAGCTGCTGCTGCTGCTCGCCCTGGGCGGGGTGACCATGCACGTGCCGGACGAGGGCGTGCTCGCGCCGCTGGGCCCGCTGCGGCTCGACGGCCACCTCAGCTTCCACGACCTGGCCACCGCGGCCCGGGACTTCGGCAACCGCTGCAGCCTGCTGCCGGCCGCCGTGCTGCACCCGGGCTCCGTGGCCGACGTCGCCGCCGCCGTGCGCCGCGTGTTCCAGCTGGGCGAGCGCTCGCCGCTCACCGTCGCTGCGCGCGGACACGGGCACTCGCTGCTGGGCCAGTCCCAGGCCGCCGGCGGGATCGTCGTCCGGATGGAGTCACTCGGGGGCAGCGCCATGATGCGGGTGGTGCAGAGCGGAGGCGCCGGGGTGCCTGCCTATGTCGACGCCCCCGGAGGCGCGCTCTGGATCAACGTGCTGCATGAGACGCTCAAGCACGGGCTGGCGCCCAAGTCGTGGACCGACTACCTCCATTTGACTGTCGGCGGCACCTTGTCGAATGCCGGGGTCAGCGGCCAGGCGTTCCGGCAAGGACCGCAGGTCAGCAATGTCAACCAGCTGGAGATTGTGACAGGTCTCATACAAACCCAGCCACACAAATTAATTAAGCACCAGGCATCATCATTAACTAGGAGTAGTCAGCAACAAATTAATCAGTAACTACATCTGTACCTGATCCATCGTCCCATGAACACCAAATGCAGGGAGAGGAGATGTCGTCACCTGCTCGCCCGAGGAGAACTCCGACCTCTTCTACGGCGCTCTCGGCGGCCTGGGCCAGTTCGGGATCATCACCAGAGCCAGGATCGCCCTCGAACCTGCACCAAAGATGGTACGTGAATACATGATCACACGAGCAAATCAATCATTTGTCACATTTCATTCAGTTGGACTGATCTCTTGGATACGATTGCAGGTGAGGTGGATCCGGGTCCTCTACTCGGACTTCGCGAGCTTCACCGAGGACCAGGAGGCGCTCATCTCGGCGGAGGAGACCTTCGACTACATCGAAGGGTTCGTGATCATCAACCGGACGGGCATCCTCAACAACTGGAGGACGTCGTTCAAGCCGCAGGACCCGGTGCAGGCGAGCCACTTCCAGTCGGACGGGAAGGTGCTCTACTGCCTTGAGATGACCAAGAACTTCGACCCTGATGAGGCTGACATCATGGAACAGGTGAGTTGATTAATCATTTTCTCGCCCCATGTACATACAAATGCAGATGTTGACGCCTTTGGCCCGCCCAGGTTGTGTGTGGTTTTCAATTAATCTAATCTTTGTCTTTGTCTTTGCAGGAGGTTGGTGTGCTGCTGTCTCGGCTGAGATACATACAGTCAACCCTCTTCCACACCGATGTCACGTACCTCGAGTTCCTGGACAGGGTGCACTCCTCCGAGCTCAAGCTCAGGGCCCAGGGCCTCTGGGAGGTTCCACACCCATGGCTCAACCTCCTCATCCCGAGAAGCACCATCCACCGGTTCGCGCGGGAGGTCTTCGGCAAGATCCTGAAAGACAGCAACAATGGCCCCATACTCCTCTACCCAGTAAACAGATCAAAGTAAGCAAAGCAGTTCCATCAGAAACCTAAAATTTTTACCCTCTGGTTGTACGTAGGTTTGGTGGTAACGGATCAAGTGGTTAAATTGACACATTGTGGGGCGCAGGTGGGACAACAGGACGTCAGTGGTGATACCGGAGGAAGAAACCTTCTACCTGGTGGGGTTCCTGTCGTCGGCACCGTCCGCCTCAGGCCACGGCAGCGTCGAGCATGCGGTGAGCCTCAACGACAAGATCGTAGACTTCTGCGACAAGGCGGGCGTCGGGATGAAGCAGTACCTAGCGCCCTACACCACCCAGCAGCAGTGGAAAGCCCACTTCGGGGCGAGGTGGGAGACATTTGAGCGGAGGAAACACATGTATGATCCCCTAGCAATCCTAGCCCCAGGACAGAGAATATTTCCAAAGGCATCACTGCCCATGTCCTCTTGACAAACAGCATCCGCCATGTAAAGGACTTTGTAAAGCATATGGTGTACATAAATGTAGGTGACCCAAAAAATATCCCTTGTAAAGAGAAGATCTGCCGAAAAAGGCGGCCTGAAGAACACGCAGCATAGCAACTAGTAGTGGTGGGAGGTACCTCAACCAACACTTCAGAGTAGAGCAGCCTGACCTTTAACTCTGGAGGCAATCATGCGTTCCAGGATTATACTGGTTCGAGTAACGACACAAGCCCACCAGCTGTTGTTACAGCGTAGAGCAGAGTTGTGTAATAGCTAGCTAACCAGTGGAACTCATGTAGAATTGTTTGTGTTCATTCAGTCAATAATGGCAGAGAGTAACTTCAGGGTAGAACCTTCAGTATCAAATGATATTGTCTCATTGTCTCTTAAAACACTTGTCTCATCTCAGAACTACCTGCACAAGTTTTGTTAAGCAGGCTCTGTTAGTCTTTAGGAATCAAAATGATATGCTCTGAACTATGCATGCAATAGTAAAGTTTCTTGTCATTTAATCAACCACGCTTGTTACAAATAGTGAAGCTTTTGGAAGGAAATTCTCTTGATATGTGCATCCAACACTAACAGTTGATAGTCCGTAGGGTAAAATAGTGGTTCAACTTCTGCAGGGTATACGAATAATTGGTACCAAAGGAATGGGCAGGAACAAAAGTGTAAAGTTTTGGTGAGGAGGGAACAGAGAAAGAAATGCCCCAAAAGCTGAGCACACAGCAACGGATGCAATACACTCCTGCATTTTATACCAATGAATTGTGATCTACTGTTGTCCCTAATTATCTTCATAGGTAACAAAGGAGAAACAGCCCAAGACAAAAGTTCCTATTTATGAAGAAACAAAAAAACTTACTCTACATATTGATGGCTACTTGCAGTCTTCTCCACACCTTTTTTCTGATAAAGTCTTGGTACTGGCAACTAAGTTGCTGCGTATTAAAAGCTGCGGTGTCAGTTGGCGAGCAATATCATCTAAATAAGTGGAAATAATAGCTGTGATATAGCACATCAGACTGGGAAAATGAAAAATCCTACGAAGCTTCAGAGAACATGGTCCGGCAGGGCAGCTATTGAAAGTGAAATCATGCCGGCGATGTGTAACACATCTCAGCTAAACATTTGTGATGGGTTTCAGTCAGCCTGACAAGAACTGGATAACGTCGGAGGGCAATGAAAAAACTCGTGCTGATCTAGTCCACAATGCAGACAAAGAAACGGGCATGATTGATGTCCAGATGTTATGTTACACAAAAACCTGTCTAAATCTACCTGTACCATTTTGGACTGAACCAGCACAAAGCTGTGAGGAAATAATGGTACACTCTGTTAGCTGCCACCAGAAGCGTCACCTATCAACGACTATCATACACCACATGTGGATTTCAGCAACATGAACATCACTGCTATGCTCGTCTAACGGACATCACTCCGGACCATATTAGAAGCATAGGCTCAAAGTATTACAGACTGAAACTAGTCCTTTGATCTGACAATACACAAGCATTCAATTCCAGCTTATCCAACGATCACTGGTTACGGACTGCAAAGAAACAAACACATGCGATGTATGTAGTACCAGTTAACTGAACACAAACAATTGTACATGAGTTCCGAGTATAACAGATTGACACTAATTCTCCTACATGAGTTCTGAGTATAACAGATACAAACTTCTCATTTGATCTGACAACACACAAGCATTCAATTCCAGCCTATCCATCGATCACCGGTTACGGACTGCGAACAAATAAACACATGCAATATATGTAGTACCAGTTAACTGAACCCAAACAATTCTACATGAGTTCCGAGCAACATAACATACGGAAACTAAATTATACATGAGTTCTGAAGTACTATAACAGACTGAAACTAGTCATTTGATCTGACAATATACAATCATTCAATTCCAGCTTATCAATCGATGACTGGTGACGGACTGCGAAACAAACACTTGCAAGTGCAATGTACGAGTTGAAACAACAGTTGGTGAAATGTCATTCATGTCCAGGGACAGGCTGATTGAACACTAGGAGAGGATGCGGATGACGGGTCTAAGTGGCCTGAAAGTGCCGGCGATTGACCTCACTTCCACCGCTAGACAGTCTCTAATCAAAGCCTGTCCCCCTGTAAGATCAATCATTCATTCAGAGTTCAAGGATCAACAGAAACTGACAGCAATGGCGGCGAACCACACGACAGCCGAATCAGCGATACAATCGCTCCAAAATCCACCAGTGCTGGTATGCGCAGCCATGCAATCGTCAGGTAAAAATTGCAGAGTAGCTGACAGCAACAGGGAGGATCAAAGCTGGACAGAAACAGAATTCGCCGCCGCGACCGCACAGCCCGACCGTCGTCCCATAAGCAAAACCCGCCGGATCATTGCCCGTGCCAGAAACGAATTCCGCGCGACGGAAGCAGGGACGGGTGCTGGCCCGGCCGGAATCAATCCCTAGGCCTGCGGCCGCGGCGCACGCGCCACGGATCGGAGCGGTAATTAAGGGGAGCCTGAATCGGGGAGGGCGGGGAGGGAGAGTTCACGGTGCGATCGATCGACGGGGCGCCGGCGCCGGCGCCGAGGAGGGAGGGAGGGCGAGGCGGGCGGGCCGCGTTGCGCGGGGAGGTGGAGGCGAAGGCGAGCGAGAGAGAGAGAGAGGCGGCAATGGCGGACGCACGCCCGGGGCTGTGTGGATGGGCCTCGCGGCTTTCGCGGCGTGTGGTCCACCCGCGCGCACGTAGGGTGCTGCTGGTAGTAGGGTGGGCCGCTTCTTCTAGCTCTTGGAGTTTTTAGCAGGCTTCGGCTGTTGTTCGTTCATTAAAAATCGCTCTTGCCCTAATATTTTTTTAAATCGCTCGCCTTCACGAACAAGTCGTCGAAATCACTAGCTAAGGGTTACCCCTTGCGATGGTCATCTTATCTTCTTAGACGCTGATAAATGGCACACATCATGTGCATCACTTATCGCAATCTGGTTGTTTTCCTTTTTTTTTCATATATTCGTTTATTCAAAACGGTTTTCATTCTAAACCGTGCATTCAAATCCTGAACCATCTTCACCGTTAGATTTCTTGCATCAAACACTTTGAACCTATATCGCATGTTAAGAGGTTTTGATGAATTGTTTCTATGAAAAACTGGATAAATAAAACTAAAATGGATACAGAAAAAGGGAAAGAAAAAAATGGTTCACGCAAACACTTGAAAAAACGGATCCCGGAAGCACGGCCACGGTTTTTCACTTTTTTTTGGAACACAGGCTATTTTTTTTCCAGAGAAGCGGAGTTGTGGTTCTCGTGGAAGCAAAACTATGCTTCCATGTGAGACAAATATGTGCTTCTCATGAAAGCACAATTTTAATTACAAAAGAATATTCACACATGTTTTCTCCAAAATGTTGGAAAAACATGCCAATTGAAGCATCACGCCACTTCCTTCTCAGTTATGTGGATTCCCTTCGTTGCATCCAACAATTCCCTACAACCGATTTAATCAAAGGTAAAATGGTGCTTCCGCCTGTTGGCTACAGTTCTTCAAGCATACACCCGCCAGTGCAGCATACCACCATTATCCAGTGGTCTCCTCCGTCGGCCAGACGTGTCAAGCTGAACGTGGACGGATCGGTCATCGAGACTGATGGTGGCTTGACGGGAGCCGGCATGATCCTTCGCGACAGCGACGGCAACATCGTCTTCTCTGCTTGCCGCTCCATACGACACTGCTCCGAACCTCTTCAAGTTGAGCTTTTGGCATGCCATGAGGGTTTAAACCTTGCTCTTCAGTGGTCTACTCTCCCAGTGGACATCGAGATGGATTGCATGGATGCAGTCAGGTTGATCAAGTCGCCCACTCTTGACAGATCACCTCATATGATGTTAGTTCAGAAAATTAAAAGGCTCTTTGGTGAAAGGGATAACTCTATTGCTCATGTAAGTAGGAACCAAAACGTTGTCAGTCATACCCTTGCTGGCTTCGGACGCTCGAAGGGCCGGACTGCAGTATGGTTGCGCTCTAGGCCTGCAGATGTTCCTCTGCTTTGTAGGAACGAACTCATCATGCGTTGAGTAATGAAATCCCTTTTAACCCCGCAAAAAAAACCCCTAAAAAACGATCTAGAACCCCAGAAAGTTTACAAAAAGAAATTTAGAGGGAGTGCCCAAACAAATGGCGGCAACTGGACATACCCGTAGGTGTACTCTTAAACCACCAAAAATGACCTTTGGAGGTCCCCCCGACCCCCGTAGTGGTAACCTCCAATTAGTTTTTTTTTTGAGGATCGGTAACCCCCAATTAGTTGTTCTCACAAATTACACGCAGCATAGCACTCGCTAAACCACGCATGAGCAGGTCCGGCCCATTATAAGCCAAAGATTCCAAGATGGGCCGCGTCTTCTAGCGCATCGAGGAATGGTTTCGAGAAGGTCTAGGCTGAGGCTTGTTTTCATAACATTCCGTATCTTTTTTTCACTACGTTTTTTGGATTTCTTTTCAACTTTTTCTTTTTTTATTTTCCACCGGTCTTCTTTTTTTTCCACTCAAATTCACACATAAAATTCAAAATTTCGAACACATTTCAAATTTTATGAATTTTCTAATAGTTGTGAACATTATTTGAATCGTGAACTTTTTTTGAATTTCTCGCACATTATTTGAAGTCCTGAATATTTTTTAATTTCTTGAATTGGTTTAAATTCGTGATTTTTTTTTGAATTCATGGTTTGTTTGAATTTAGTTAATATGTTTCAAGTTCATGAATATTTTTTGAAACTATGAATATTTTTCGAAATTCATGAATTTTTTTCATAGTTGTGAATAAACATTTATACAGTTTTAATTCCATGAAATGTTTTAAAATCCAAATAAAAGGATGCATAGACATTTTTTGAATCCGCAAATATTTTTTAATATGCGAACATTTTTGAATTCATGGAATTTTTAAAAGCAATTGTGAACTCTTTTCAAAATTTATTATGCTAAAGGAAAGCACCGCTAAAACAACATTGGAAAAACCTCAGAAAGTGAGCGGACAAATGATATAGGAACCGAGCGATGCGACAAAAAAAAGAGCGAGTGGTCTAGCAGTGACCGTCTCATTATGCACGAGAGCTATATCTCACTTGGCGCGAGATGGGGAGTTGCTCTCAGCTAAAGGAACAACTCTCTCGGTTACTAACTGGGCCGACCGGTTTCTCTTCTTCTATTTTTTTTGGTTGCTGGCTCGCAACGAGCTATCACTTAACTGGGTGTCTCCTATTTTGCACGTAGGTCGCACGTTAGTTAGCTACCTAGCGCGTACCCCGAAATCACTAATTAAAGAGTACTTGTTGCAAAGAACACTCCACTTTCTCTGGTCACGACAAGTGGCGCACATGCAGTGCGTCACTTGTCGCAATCTGGGAGTTTTCCCTTTTTTTGTAGATCCGTTTATTCAAAACATTTTATCTCTTAAACCGTGCGTCCAAATTTCGAACCGTTTTCACCATTGGATTCCTCGCGTCGAGATCTTCAAAACTAGATTCCATGTTGATAAGTTTTGACGAACTTTTTTCCACGAAAAAACGGACGAAAAAAACCGGGCGAAAAAACTGAACCGGGAGCACGGTTTTTTTCCCTTTCCGAAAGAGGCACGCCCGTGCCTCTTGCGAAATCACAACCGTACCTCTCGTGGAAATAAAACCATGACTTTCGTGGAAGAAAAAAAAATAGAAAACACGTTTTTTTCTATTTCCAAGAGGCACGGCCGTGGTTCTCGCGAAAGCACAACCGTGCCTCTCGCGAAAGCAAAACCTTGACTCCCGCGAAATAAAAAAAAAACAGAAAACGCGTATTTTTTTCCCTTTCCGAGAGGCACGGCCGTGACTTTCGCGTAAGCACAACCATGCCTCTCGCGGAAGCAAAACCGTGACTCTCATGAAAGAAAAAAAAAAGAAAACGCGTTTTGTTTTTCCTTTTCCGAGAGGCACGGCCGTGACTCTCGCGAAAGCACAACCGTGCCTCTCGCGGAAGCAAAACCGTGACTCTCGCGAAAGAAAAAAAACAAAAAGCGCGTTTTTTTCGTTTCTGGAAGGCACGGCCGTGACTCTCGCTAAAGCACAACCGTGCCTCTCGCGGAAAAAAAAACGTGACTTTCGCGAAAGAAAACGCGTTTTTTCGCGCAAAAAAAATCTCGAAATTTTTTTGATCGAAAAGCTAAAAAAGACCGGGGGAAAACCAAAACGTCGAAAAAAACTGTTTAAAAAGCCGAAAACACATGCGGAAAAATAAAAAAAATCCGAAGGGAGTGTCCAGAGCGCGACACGTGGCGAATGGCTGAGAGCGCGTCAAGTGGCGCTGATCGTTGGGAGGCTCGCGAAGGAGCGCTTGTTAACTAGTTGCTCCCGCGTACCCCCTCCAGCATCTGATCCTCTTTTGGGCCGTCCCATTTCAGATTTCTTCCAGTCCCTTCGAGTTTTTCATTTTTTTTGTTCCAGTTTTATGTTTGGCCTTTGTTTCTTCTTCCAGATTTTTCTTTCCTTTTACTTCTTCATTTTTTATTCGATGTTTCTTTTTCTTTTTCTTTTTTTCATTTTCTATTCTCTTCTGTTTAATCTTTTTTTCCTTTTCTTGTTCACGAACATCTTTCCAATTTGTGAACATATTTGGAGATCAACAATATTTTTCAACTTCTGAACATGTTTTGTAATTTGGAAAACAAATCAAATTCATGAATTTTTTTTTTACAAATTTGCGAACATTTTCTGAATTCACGGTCCTTTTTTTTACAAATTTGCATTTTTTGTGAAATGAAGAACATTCTTTGGAAATTGGGGGATGATATTTGTAATTCCCAACAATTTTTTAATGATTTTTTTAAATGCTTGGCATTATTTTAAATTCAGAAACATTTGAGGGTTGGTAATGTTTCAAGAGACATAGTACAGACGTGGACGTTTACAACACACAACTAATCCATATGAGCACTCCTGAGAGACTGAGGCAACATATTTTCATAGTCTGTCATCATATGCAATGGGCACAGCGTTATATCTCAGGAAGAACAGCGCCAAAATATTTATAATAAATATAGGAAATACGTGAGCACCTGTTCTAAGTTTAGAACTTAAATCTAGGTGCGTTGATTCCACCACAAAGAACAAAATCATCTAAGTTATGTTTTGGTCTATTCAGCTACTTGACGCAAGTTGGTGCACGCTAAGAGCATGTCTCTAACCGATCTCCTAAAAGGCGTTAGAGGAGGATAAATTGGGGTTTCCTCTTCTAACGGCACCTATCCAAACCTCTGTCACTATTAGATGAGGAATTGTTTTTACTCCGGCGACAACCGAACACCTCCGCGGCCACCCCGTTGCCTCTGCTTGTTGCCCCACTCCGAAGACGGTCGCTGCTGCCGCCGGAGTCGAGGTCTATTGCTGTCGTCGCAACATAGAAATTCTAGACACAAGGAAACATGAGGTAAGATCATGCTTGTGTTCTCACCTCATAGAAATCTTGGTTATTGTTCCAAACAGCACCAAAGGCAGACATCTTCGTATTAAAAAATCAGTACCTCAAAATTCCAACCATTTTCCTTTGTTCCAAAGTGAAGAGAAAAAAAATGCAGCAGCAAACCAATTGCCAAACAATAAATACAGAAAACAAGAAATGCAACGGTCAAAACAATTGCCAAACAAGAAACACAGCAGCAAACCAATTGCCAAACAAGACATAGGAGAAGATATTATTATTATTGAGCCAGAACGGGGAGACATCTCTGCACATGACCCGATTTCATATATATATTATATGAATTATAGATATCAAACAATGTCCCTTTTTACATTTGCACAGAGGGCCAAGCTGTATCACCATGTCTCTCTGATCCACCACTTCCCTATATGGAACCTCCTCCCCTTCCTCCTTGTTGTTGCTGTCTATTCGACGAATGTACCGCGGCCAGAAGCGCGGCCCCGGTACCCGGCCCATCCACCATCACGCGCAGCGTCACCGTCTGCGCCACCTCCTCGCCCAGGATCTCCACCAGGGCTTCATCCAGGTACTCCTTGAACACCGGGTACTCCTGGTACAGGCTGCCCTCGATTGCCACCACCGTCTTCTTTGGTTGCTCTCTCATTCTTCCGCTCGAGGAGGCCGCGCTGGCGCTCCCGTCTCGGCCCAGCTTTTTCAGTATGCCCACGATGCCAGCAGCGGCGAGACGGGCAGCTCTGTGGGTCACGATGTCGCAGATTTTGACCACCAACCTCCGAGTCTTCAGAGGGGCATTGGGGATCTGGAATGGGAACAATCAAAAGATGAGGAGAGAGTCGCATGCCTTGGAAAAATAGAGGATTGCTGTTAGAGCAGCTGCATGGGATTTATACACAAGGTGCAGCCGGGAAAAGCTTACCTTCAGGTGTTCTTGCAGTATCCTTCTGACTTCACTCAGATCTTGTGAATCGTCCTCGCAAATTGCTGCCAGATATGGTGTGCTGGAACACAGAGGAAGATGAGATAAATGCTACTATTCGAAATTAAAATACTGAATTAAAAATGCAGCTTAATATCCAGAGTCTCGGTTAAGCGGATAAGCAACAATGTAACACAGGAGAAATATTCCATGAAATATTCAGCTAATTGTACGACAGACTATTGGGTCGAAATTGGTAATGGCAAGTGCTGACAAGCTACAAAACCAGGTAATCCTATAACATTGATACGGAGAAATATTGAACTAAGCAAACATTTGATGCATGGTTTATAAGGCAGTAAAGCAACCTAAAGCGAGCACCACCCGCTCTGACGCTTAAGCGACGCCTATAAGAGACTAAAGCGGGCATATTTCTAAGGCGCTGCCACGGCGCCTTACCGCTTAAGCGTCTGAAGCAGGACAAGGATTTCATGTGTGGAAATACTACCTCAAAATAAAAGGGGTTGACAGACTTTCGGCACCATCACCAAAAATGTCTGATTCTTGGGCCATTCTTTGGAGTACCAGTCTTGCAATTTCCCCAAGGTAAATACCTGAGATCATTTTCTCAAAGCCCTGTATCACAGACAAGCAAGTTACATCGTATTAACAACACTACAAAGATGCAATAAGATTGAAATTTGCATAGCCTACTTACCTGATCATTGCGATTTTGTGTCTCGTCATCCAAAGAGATGTCATAAGCAGTTCTTGGCAAATGTGATGACCAGAAATTTCCCCATTCCATGTTAACTACCTGGTGCATAGAATACTTTGTTGTAAGAGACTTGTGTTTCAGTTTATACAATAAACTATAAGCCAATTACAGATAAAGCAGAAAAATAACATACCATTCCTCCAGAGTTTGTAAGAAGACCCTGACACTTGATAATTGCATCAGTGCGTTCGATATAGCAAGCGTTGGTGCCGGCCCCAATGATCACAGCAGCCACTGTATCCTTGTAATAATAATGCCCTAGAGCTAATGTCCCCACAGTATCATTGACCTAAGTACAAAATTAACATAAAAGATTAATCATTTAAATGTGTGACAATGTACAGATATTTTCAGAAATACAAGAAGCATAACGGAGCCCGTGCTAATACATGTAGCTTTGAGAATGAAAATATATGGCACCAATTTTTTTGCATAATTACTTTAATCCAATTAATATTTTGCCATGCTAAAATATAGAACTGTTAAAGGAAGGCATGGCATCGGGAAAAGAGATTTTTGGATTTTAAAATGCTTCATTTGCATTTGAAAGTGTGTCTACACAAAAATTAGATGTAATAGCACGGGTAGTGGCACACAATAAACGTAAATACAGCAAGTCAGTTATCTGTGGTTCTCAGCTGAATGAAAGCACAAAAGTAACTAAGTATTAAGCCAACAAAAGTTGGTAAGACCTACCAGTGCAGTAACTCGCATATTTGATCCACACCTAGCAAGCGCCTCATCTAAGCACTGAGAGACATCTTTCCCAACCTGAGGATCCATGGTTCACATGAGTTGGAAATGAACATTTCAAGAAGTAGACAAGTAAATATACACCAAAAGAAAACAACGTGTGATTCCGGAAGGATGAGAAATAAAGGGCTAATCATAGGTGTTGATACCAACAACCATTGGCATTGGAAATTTACATGTGTAAGTAAACCCCCATTTTCCATACAGAACATACAGATATTAACCAGAATAATTTCATAAACTACTCAATCTCATCAAGACCATTTTAACAACTTTATCATCCTATTATAATCACTAGAGACATTTACCAATATTACAACTTAAATGATGTAGGACTGGATGGATAACATGGAAAACAACATACAGGAAGGTATTATTCTGTGCGGGAAAAAAACTTACTGTGTCTCCAACTGAAAACCCCTTAGTCCACCTAATTAATGACCCTGAAGAAACTGAATTCTGTCTAACAGGGAAAGAAAATGTAAACCCAAGTGGCTTTTGGGCATCTTTTCCATCTTCTCTTTCAACAAAATTTTTGAGTGTCAAGGCAACAAAGTTGAATAAATCCTGCAGTTGAATTAATCCTCAGAGAAATGTACCAAATACACATCTTACAAACATAGATATAATACAGCAAGACAAGTACCTGACTTGTGCCCATCAACTCCTCAGAGATGGCATGAGTTTCAACCCTCTGATTAATAACGGTTGTAGATCCAGCATCAATTTCAACCCTCAAGACTCTAAAGTCTGTTCCTCCAAGATCAATGGCATAATATACACCTTCTTCATCCCTGTCAAAGTGCATTACCAAAGACAATTCAATATGACTGTTGCGTATGCAAAATGCATATGAGAAGGGGGCAGAAAAGCTATTGGCATTATGAATAATATCTCTCCATTGGTCATAGCATATTTTAATAAATGAACCATGGCATGGCAACTTCAAACAGAGTGGCTGCAAAGAGAAGTTCTATTTGACGGGAAATAATCCAATTGCTGAACCATTCAGAAAAATAATAATTTAAGCATAGTTTGTAGCTGTCTTTGGTATATGAAGGATCACAGATGCGTTGGGTAAACAGAACTAGTATGCACCTTAACTCCAGTGAGTCACCACAAAATAAAAATCAATGAGAAAATGAACTTGTGTTTTAAATAAATTTTTAGACTTGGGTGACTTGCATATTTGGTCCTATAAGTTGCAATCAACCATCCATAACAACAGATTTTCTACAAGGCTAATCTTAAATAGATATGATGGCTCAAATAGTTTCAAGTCATGCATCAGTGCAGTAGCTACCAATGCATGCAGAATGCGCAGACTGGAGCTGTAGCCACTGGTGTGCCCAATTGTGACTTATTGAGAGAGAGGTGTTTGTGCGGCGCATGTTCTGCTGCTTTTCTGTTCTTCTCCTTTTATATTCATTAAAGGGAAATTGAACGTGATGTGCTTTACGCAACAAACCGATCATGCCGTGCCATCCCATGGACTAGGTCGTGCAGCTGGGCCACGTCGAGTGCTAGCTAAACGCACGAAAACGAAACACACAACAAAATTGTGTTGTCATGCATCAGAAAACAGAAAAAACGCTAACTGAAACAACCTAGCGTGTATGCTGCCATGGCAGAGAAAACAGCCTGGAGGGCCGCCATGGCTCAGTCATTCTGTTAACTGAATGAACCAATACGAATGAACTATTATCCCAACATCTAAGCACGCAGAGCACCTTCATAACAGATGAAACAACCTTCATGGCATATGTGCATCATGTGTTAGCTGCCAGCACACCTGCTTACTGCTCACCCTCTCTGTCGACTGTTGTTATCCCAGACTAATGTGTGTACACTACCACGGTAACAGTAGACTATTAGGCAAGATGCTACAGTTGGCTTATCACTGTCATACAACGTCTTTAAATATTTACATGCCAGATTTGCAAACCAATATTGTACCATAGTTAATTAGTTACTCTGTTTCCAGAGAGGAGATGAGAGGGGGTTAATGCACACTACAGTGATTAAGGCCTGAACTAACAAAATAGAAGAGGTTTTCCAGGTGTACAGTTGCTGTGTGGTCCAATGTGCAATTATACATAAAACATGAACATGCTTAAACAGGTCAACACACTGATACATGGTCACTAAAGAATAGTCAAAGAAAGAAAAAAAATATAGATGTCCCACATTGATGTTTTAGATTGCTTCCCTATGAAGAAGTTTTATATATTTTCAAATGTTTTTTTTTGTTCTTTGTTGCTGCCTTATTTGGGGAAGGTTAGATGTGACATCCTTAGAAAACATCTAGATGTGAATTAGACAAACTGTTTTCAAATATGATTTTGGTCAAACATTAGTCAATACTATATTGCTTCACATTTCATAGGACACACATCTACCAAAGAAATACCTACTAAAAGGTTTTCCCTGTCAAGGGGTTTTATATATTCTCAAGTATATGATTTTGGTCAAACATTAATTAATACTACATCGCTTCAGATTTCATAGCACTCTACATCTAACAAAGAAATACCTACCAAGAAGTTTCCCTGTGAAAGAGTTTTATATATTTTTTTTCATTTTCAAATATGACTTTGGTCAAATATTACTTCATACTATATTGCTTCCCATTTGATAAGACACTACATCGAGCGAAGAAATACCTACCAAAAAGCCACACTGGCAATGATCAAGAAACATCAAAGAACTAAAATCCAAATGTACGACAGAAACAAAAGTACAAAAGGCCAACCAAAACCAATGTGGATCTGTCTGTTGTGCAGTTATAGGTTCTACCAGCAGGCCAAGCTGTTGCAAGTGCAACAATCCAATAAGCCACCGATCGCAATTACGCCAAGACAAGAACAAGTTTGGTGAACAACTTAATGAACGACGGAGCTTGGTTTCTGCTTCGGCCTTCGCCGCACCACAATGCTTGGCTTCAAATCAGATGAACCCCAGCAGAACAGCACAGAGTTGGACCTTTCAACTCCATTGTGTCGTCTACAGTAGAACACAGAGGAAGGGGGGGGGGGGGGGGGGGGGAAATATAACAAAAAGGCTGTGATTCGACACACAATCGACAGGAGATATTCTCCCAACTAAGATGTGCGGCCGCCTCCCAAGCAATGATTCTCATCTGACAGAGAGCGTCACCGGCCACATTGCGATTGTGGAATACAACCTGGCCTGTGAACCCAATGCCGGCCCGCCGGCCACTCTCAAGTGTTGGTAGATTCATGTACTAAAGATGCCCCTTTATGGTGGTCCGGGCAACAACCCCGCCCGCCATGAATGCAAGCTCAAAGCAACAGGGGGCAGTGCATGCCCCAGGCAGCAGCACAAGCGCCCACATGTCAAATTCTTGGCATCTGGCATATTAACTATTTTCGCCCCAGAGCAGCATCAACGCCACGGCACAAGCACAGCAGGCAGGCATCAAAACTATACAGATCCTTGGAAGGATGGCGATTGGAAACAGAGCTTGCAATCCAACGCAGAGACAAAGCAACAGATGGATGCCGCTCCAAGAAGTTGAAGTGGCAGCATTGTGGACTGACGGCGCAGTGGCGTGGAATTCAGAAGGCGGGTGGGCGGATGCGCGCGGCATTATGCGGAATCGAATAAAGAGCGGGCATTTCTTTTCTTTACGAACACAATAAACATCGGGGAAAAAGTAACGTCCCAGGTGCGTTTACTGTTGGGGGTGAATGAGCGCGTCGGAAAGGCGGACGGGGTTGCGACCCGGATACGTTCGGCATTCCACAACAGGGCCAGACATGGCCGCCGAGCAGGAACCTCTGAAGTGGTGTGTGCAGCGTTCAGACCGACGGCCATCCAACTTAGCTGGCAGTGGAAGACCCAACCAATGCATATCGCTCAGTCAGAACTCGACGGAGAAATCTCTGAAGTGGTGTGTGCGACCTCGCGGCGGCAGCACCTCGTCTCCCGGGAAAGAAAAGCGTGAACCACGGCGAAGGGGGGTGGCCACATTCGCATGCGGAAAAGCGGATTGGCGAGGCGAGATTGGAGGGCATGATCCAACCACCGGAGGGAGGGAGAAAGAAAGAAAGAAAGAAAGCGTTCGTTCAAACAGATAAAGATGGCAGGAACCAAACCAAAGGCTTTACATGTTTCCTTTTTCCGCTCCGCCGAAGAATCACACCGAGTTATTTTAAAACCAAAATAAAAGCAGGGACCAAGAAACCCGAGAAAAGCAGCGCGAGGAATCGCCAGGGAATCGCGAGGAAGGAAGCAGGCAAAGAAAAGGCGGCGGCGGCGCGAGGCCCGGCGGCCGGAGCAGCAGCAAGGGAGGGGAAGGAGGGTCCTTGGGGGCCGTACCCGTTGGGGAGCGCGTCGACGAAGGTGAGGAGCATCTTGAGCTTGCTGCCGCCGTCGGAGGCGAGCCCCGCGTGCATCTCGACGACCATGGCGTCCACCACCTGGCGCAGGCGCGCCGGCGGCGTGGCGCAGCCCTCCTCGAACTCCCGCAGCAGCGCCACCGCCCGCCGCCAGCGCGCCCTGGCCGCCACCCGCTGCGCCACCATCACCGCGGCGATCGCGCACGTCACCGCCGCGCAACCCGCCGCCACCCCGAACCCCGCCTTCCCCATCGCCCGCCGCCGCCGCCGCCCCCTCCGCCGATCACGCCGCCATCCAAACCCCTCTCCCCGCCTCCCTCCCCTACCAGCTGCTGCTCCCGCCCGGCCACCGGCCACGCCGGAGGGAATGGCGAGTGGGGAGGATGGAACAGAGCGGGCGGGCGGCGGGGTGGGGAGTAGTCCGGTCCGGTCGGGTCCGGTCCGTAGTGGGGTGGGGCAGCGAAGGGGAAAGGAGACGGGAGGCGAGAGAAGAAAATAGAAAATCAGGGGAGAAAGGAAAGCCGAGAGCGTGGCTGCGGCCTGCGTCCGCTTTTATTTATGCTGGGGGCGATCTTCCTATCCCGCCCTCGGCCTTCCCCCATATTGCCAACCGACCCTCGGTCCATGTGCGCTTCGGTTTCAATTTTTCGAAATCTTCTTTCTGCTGCCTCCCCTTCTTCGGCGGTTTGACCTGCCGCCTCGCTCCCTCCCATCCCCGGCCCGTCGGGCTTGGGTTTAAAATAAAGCTGCGGATTTGCAGCCCGGATGGCTTTATTTTTTAGCCCCATCTCATGGCATGCATGGGTGGCGAAATTGTGTGACCATGGTTTTTCTTTCTATATATATATTTCATTTCCATGTATCATGTGATTCACTTACGTTAATTAACTTGCCTTTTGCATCACTTCCATATATCATGTGGTTTACTTATGTTACGTATCAATTCCATGATTTACATACCATGCATGGCATCCTACATTCTTTATTGTTTTTTGGTAAGTTTAGATTGTTTTCCGTACGCGTTTGATCGTGAATCGCATCACATCCCATATTCTTTATTGTTTAGGTAGATTTATATTATTTCCTGTACGCATTTGAGTATTAAGATAAAGCCGCGGATTTGCGGCCCGGCCGGATGGCTTTTTTATTACCCCATCTCATCCCATGGGTTGCACATTTGTGACTATGGCTTTTTTTTCTTTTTCCTATCTTTGGAAATGCAATGGCTTGAGCACATCACTCTCAAATCTTTGTCTCAATTAACATGCGTGCTCGAAATAGCATGGTGCACCTCATCAGCTCTAGAGAATGGATGTAGACATGTGGGAACCCAAAAGCTTAAATCCTTTTCTTTAAAGTCAATCACCGAGGAGAGTTTCTCCACTTGAGAACATTGCTCCGGAAGAAAGAACTTGTTGTAACTTGTAGCGTTTGTTGGTTTTGTTGATGATTGATATCGATGTTACATTGTGTTATCCCGGCAAAAAAGGGGAGGCATTTGCCCATGAAAAGAATAAATTTTTCATCTCTGTATGTTCCCTGGGAAAATGAATGAGAGCACAATCCAGCAACAAAACGGCCCTTTCCCTACCTTATTTACAGCCGTGCAATTGTACATTTCAATCTGGCGACTAATTTTTTTTGAGGTTATCTGGCGACAAATTAAAACATACCGTTCTCATCTATAGCGATGTGTGGTGTTAAGTGGCTTTGTAATTTTGGTAGGCAAAGTGTTTGGGCACAAATATAAAAATAATCACTAAATTGGCTTGGCTTACGAATCTTTGAGATAATCATGAATAGTTGCCAAAAGCTAACGAATTTCAATCTTGCTGAAACATTGTGTGCCTAAACAAAATGGTGTAGGCATTTGGAGATGCCAACCAAGGAGCCAAGTTTTAATATTCTTTTATTTAACGATGAGTATTTCTCCTATATTTGGGCCTACACGTGTTGTACTAGGTTATCTACAAAGACATCGGTTCTAATAAATCATTGGCATGTCAAATATGATAAAAATATATAGTGTTTCTTCTATATTTGTACAAAAGGTCAGGGTGTTTTGCATTTTATAAAATAATACAATGGCATTATTGATGAGAAAATCCTAAACAAAAACCTTACGCAAAACATTGATTTTTGTAAACAAAACAAAATTAAACTTAATAGCGCACGCCAGCTACTGCCAACCCAAAAGAAAATCAATCTTAAAAAGGCAACAAAGCAACACCGCTCATTTGGCGATGACGTTGCATCCTTAACAATGCCAGCAAGCCATGAACCACAACAAGGCAACCTGGACGGCATATGACACAACGACACAAAAGTGCCAGCTGCAATAATTACTGGCCTTGCCCGAAAAGGTGGCATGACATCCTCGACAATGCCAGCAAGCCATGAACCACGACAAAGTAACCTGGACGGTACATGACACAACGACACAAAAGTGCCAGCTGCAACAATTACTGGCCTTGCCTGAGATGGTGGCGTTACATCCTCACCAATGCCAACAAGCCGTGAACCACAACAAACCAACCTGGACGGCACATGACACAATGACACATAAGTGCCAGCTACAACAATTACTGGCCTTGCCCGAGAAGGTGGTGTTACATCCTCAACAATGCCAGGAAGCCATGAACTACGACAAAGCAACCTGGACGGTACATGACACAACGACACAAAAGTGCCAGCTACAACAATTACTGGCCTTGCCCGAGATGGTGGTGTTACATCCTCACCAATGCCAGCAAGCCATGAACCACGACAAACCAACCTGGACGGCACATGACACAACGACACATAAGTGCCAGCTGCAACAATTACTTGCGTTGCCCGAGAAGGTGGCGTTACATCCTCACCAATGCCAGCAAGCCATGAACCACGACAAAGCAACCTAGACGGTACATGACACAACGACACAAAAGTGCCAGCTGCAACAATTACTGGCCTTGCCCGAGATGGTGGCGTTACATCCTCGCCAATGCCAGCAAGCCGTGAACCATGACAAACCAACCTGGACGACACATGACACAATGACACATAAGTGCCAGCTGCAACAATTGCTGGCCTTGCCCGAGAAGGTGGCATTACATCCTCACCAATGCCAGCAAGATGTGAACCATGACAAGGCTACGTGGACGGCACATGACACAATGACACAAAAAGTGCCAACTGTAAAAATTACTGGCCTTACCCGAGAAGGTGGCATTACATCCTCAGTAGTGCCAGCAAGCCATGAACCATGACAAAGCAACCTGGACGGCACATGACACAACGACACAACAATGCCAGCTGCAACAATACTGACCTTGCCTGAGAAGGTTGCGTTACATCCCAACAATGCCAGCAAACCATGAAGCACGACAAAGAAACTTGGACGGCACATGACACAAGGACACAAAAGTGCCAGCTGCAACAATTATTGGCCTTGCCCGAGAAGGTGAAGTTACAGCCTCACCAATGCTAGCAAGCCATGAAGCATGATAAAACAACCTGGACGGCACATTACACAACAACACAAATGTCGGCTGCAAAAATTACTGGCCTTGCCCGAAAAGGTGGTGTTACATACTCAGCAATGCCAGCAAGCCATGAACCACGACAAAGTAACCTGGACGGCACATGACACAATGACACAAAAGTGCCAACTGCAATAATTATTGGCCTTGCCCGAGAAGGTGGAGTTACATCCTCACCAATGCTAGCAAGCCATGAACCATGACAAAGCAACCTAGACATCACATGACACAACGACACATAAGTTCCAGCTGCAACAATTACTGGCCTTGCCCGAGAAGGTGGCGTTACATCCTCACAAATGACAGCAAGCCATGAACCACGACAAAACAACCTAGACGGTACATGACACAATGACACAAAAGTGCCAGCCGCAACAATTACTGGCCTAAATCGACGGATCTCGGGTAGGGGGTCCCGAGGTGTAGGTCTAGGAACAATGGTAACAGGGTAAAAAGGGAGACGATGTTTTACCCAGGTTTGGGCCCTCTCGGAGAGGTAAAACCCTGTGTCCTGCTTTGATTGTATTGATGTGACGGGGTACATAGTACAAGGTGATCTATCTCGAGATCATATGATTGTTTTCTAAACCCTAAGGTTGGTTATCGTGTCTCTAAGGACTAAACCCCTCGGCTTATATATGCACCATGGGTACCTAGGTCACACATATGGTCGGTTGCTGCTACTTGTGAGCGGCGTTGGGATTTTCCCCGAAGAGGAAGGGTGAAACAATATAGTAGCGATAAGTATTTCCCTCAATTGAGAACCAAGGTTTATCAAATCAGAAGGAGTACCAACCAAATCCTAGTGAACAAGAACGTCACACACAAAAGCAAATACTTGCACCCAACTGTCAATACCCTTGAATTCGTTACTTGGAAGGATCAAATCTTGTATAGGCAGATAGATAAATCGCAAAACAAAATAAAAATAAATAAATTGCAGCAAGGTATTTTTGGTTTTTATAATATGATTAAAGTAGACTCGGGGGCCATAGTTTTAACTAGAGGCTTCTCTCTCAAAACAATATCATACAGTGGGTAAACAAATTACTGTTGGACAATTGATAGAAGGCGTATACATGGCAATGATCATGTATATAGGCATCACGTCCATGACAAGTAGACTGACTCCTGTCTACATCTACTAATATTACTCCACCAATCGACTTCTATCCAACATGCATCTATGGTATTGAGTTCATGACAGACAGAGTAACGTCTTAAGCAGGATGACATGATTTAGACAAAGTAAACTCAAGCAATATGACTAAACCTCGCCGTTTTATCCTTAATAGCAACAGTACAATACATGCCTCGCTACCCCTTCTGTCATTGGGTGAGGACACCACAAGATTGAACCCATTACAAAGCACCTGTCCCACTAAAGATAAATCATTCTAGTTGGCCAAACCAAACAGATAGATCACAGAGAAATATAAAGCTATAATAATCATGCATAATAAAGTTCAGAAAATACTCAATTACTTTAAATGAATAATCTAATCATAAACCCACAATTCATCTAATCCCAACAAACACACCGCAAAAGAAGATTACATTGGATAGAACTCCAAGAAGATCAACGGGAACATATGATTGAAGATCAAAGAGAGAGAAGAAGTCATCTAGCTACTAGCTATGGACCCGTAGGTCTGTGGTGAACTACTCACGCATCATCGGAAGGCAACAAGTATGATGTAGAAGCCCTCCGTGATCGATTCCCCTTTGGCAGAGTACCGAAAAAGGCCTCCAGATGGGATCACGGAAGAACAGAAGCTTGTCGCGTGATACGTCTCCAACGTATCTATAATTTATGAAGTATTCATGTCATGTTTACAACAATTTTATAGATTTTGGTATGATTTGATTAGAACTAACCAGGACTGGCGCTGTTTTCAGGAGAACTACCGTGGTGTCATTTTTGTGCAGAAATAGAAGTTCCCAGAATGGGCTGAAAATGCATGGTGATTTTTTATGGACCAAAAGAGACCCCCGAAGCACAAGAGTTGGGCCAGAAGAGTCCCGAAGCGATGATAAGGTAGGGGGGAGTGCCCTACCCCCTGGGAGGGTGCTCCTGGCTTGGCGCTGCCTCGTGGACCCCCTTGACGTGAGACCATGCCAAAAATTTCTATAAATACCAAAAACCCCAGAAAGGAACCTAGGTCGGAAGTTCCGCCACTACAAGCCTCTGTAGCCACGAAAAACCAATCAGGAGCCCGTTCCGGCACCCTGCCAGAGGGGGAAACCATCACTGGAGGCCATCTTCATCATCCCGATGGTCTCCATGACGAGGAGGGAGTAGTTCACCCTCGGGGATGAGGTTATGTACCAGTAACTATGTGTTCTCTCTCTCTCTCTCTTGTGTTCTTAATTTGGCACGATCTTGATGTACCGCGAGCTTTGTTATTATAGTTGGATCACATGGTGTTTCTCCCCCTCTACCTTCTTGTGATGAATTGAGTTTTACCTTTGAGGTTTCACTATTATCGGATTGAATACTATCATGGATTTGAGAACACTTGATGTATGTCTTGCGTGGGATACCCGTGGTGACAATGGGGTGTTCTATTGATTCACTTGATGTATGTTTTGGCACTCAACTCGCGGATTCCCGAGGTGACATTGGGGTAATCTATGCATATGGGTTGATGCACGTTTTCGTCCTTGTTTCTTCGGTAGGAATCTTGGGGCACTCTATGAGCTTCTTTATGTTGGATTGAATATTATGAATCTGAAGTTGTTTTGACCCACGGATACTTGTGGTGACATTGGAGTATCTAGGTGACATTATGGTTGATTGTGAAGGAAATATGCCCTAGAGGCAATAATAAAGTTGTTATTTATATTTCCTTATATCATGATAAATGTTTATTATTCATGCTAGAATTGTATTAACCGGAAACATAATACATGTGTGAATACATAGACAAACAGAGTGTCCCTAGTATGCCTCTACTTGACTAGCTCGTTAATCAAAGATGGTTAAGTTTCCTAGCCATGGACATGTGTTGTCATTTGATGAATGGGATCACATCATTAGAGAATGATGTGATGGACAAGACCCATCCGTTAGCTTAGCACTATGATCATTTAGTTTATTGCTACTACTTTCTTCATGACTTATACATGTTCCTATGACTATAAGATTATGCAACTCCTGAATACCGGAGGAACACTTAGTGTGCTATCAAACGTCACAACGTAACTGGGTGATTATAAAGATGCTCTACAAGTGTCTCCGATGGTGTTTGTTGAGTTGGCATAGATCAAGATTAGGATTTGTCACTCCGATTGTCGGGGAGGTATCTCTGGGCCCTCTCGGTAATGCACATCACTATCAGCCTTGCAAGCAATGTGACTAATGAGTTAGTTGCGGGATGATGCATTACATAACGAGTAAAGAGACTTGCCGGTAATGAGATTGAACTAGGTATTGAGATACCGACGATCGAATCTCGGGCAAGTAACATACCAATGACAAAGGGAACAACGTATGTTGTTATGCGGTTTGACCGATAAAGATCTTCGTAGAATATGTAGGAACCATTATGAGCATCCAGGTTCCCCTATTGGTTATTGACTGGAAGTGAGTCTCGGTCATGTCTACATAGTTCTCGAACCCGTAGGGTCCGCACGCTTAACGTTCGGTGACGATCGGTATTATGAGTTTATGTGTTTTGATGTACCGAAGGTAGTTCGGAGTCCTGGATGTGATCACGGACATGACGAGGGGTCTCAAAATGGTCGAGACATAAAGATTGATATATTGGAAGGTTATATTCGGACACAGGAAGGGTTCCGAAGTATCGAGTATTTTTCAGAGTACCGGGAGGTTATACCAGAACTCCCCGGGGAGTCTATGGGCCTTATTGGGCCCTAGTGGAGAAAGAGGGCAGCAAGCAAGGTGTGGGGCTGATATGTCCATTTTGTATCATGCTTTTATATCGATATTTATTGCATTATGGGTAGTTATTACACATTATGTCACAATACTTATGCCTATTCTCTCTTATTTTACAAGGTTTACATAAAGAGGGAGAATGCCGGTTGCTGGAATTCTGGGCTGGAAAAGGGGCAAATATTAGAGACCTATTCTGCACAACTCCAAAAGTCCTAAAACTCCATGGAAGTTATTTTTGGAAATAATAAAAAATACTGAGCGAAGAAAATACCAGAGGGGGCCCACACCCTAGCCACGAGGGTGGGGGGCGCGCCCCTGCCTCGTGGGCCCCCTGGTGGCCCTCCGATGCCCATCTTCTGCTATATGAGGTCTTTCGTCCGAGAAAAAATCATAAGCAAGCTTTCGGGACGAGACTCCGCCGCCACGAGGCGGAACCTTGGCGGAACCAATCTAGGGCTCCGGCGGAGCTGTTCTGCCGGGGAAACTTCCCTCCGGGAGGGGGAAATCATCACCATCGTCATCACCAACGATCCTCTCATCGGGAGGGGGTCAATCTCCATCAACATCTTCACCAGCACCATCTCATCTCAAACCCTAGTTCATCTCTTATATCCAATCTTTGTATCCAAACCTCAGATTGGTACCTGTGGGTTGCTAGTAGTGTTGATTACTCCTTGTAGTTGATGTTAGTTGGTTTACTTGGTGGAAGATTATATGTTCAGATCCATTATGCATATTAATACCCCTCTGATTATGAACATGAATATGCTTTGTGAGTAGTTACGTTTGTTCCTGAGGACATGAGAGAAGTCTTGATATTAGTAGCCATGTGAATTTGGTATTCATTCGATATTTTGATGAGATGTATGTTGTTATCCCTCTAGTGGTGTCATGTGAACATCGACTACATGACACTTCACCATTGTTTGGGCCTAGAGGGAGGCATTGGGAAGTAATAAGTAGATGATATGTTGCTAGAGTGACAGAAGCTTAAACCCTAGTTTATGCGTTGCTTCGTAAGGGGCTGATTTGGATCCACATGTTTCATGCTATGGTTAGGTTTACCTTAATACTTCTGTTGTAGTTGCGGATGCTTGCAATGGGGGTTAATCATAAGTGGGATGCTTGTCCAAGTAAGGATAATACCCAAGCACCGGTCCACCCACATATCAAAATATCAAAGTACCGAACGCGAATCATATGAACGTGATGAAAACTAGCTTGACGATAATTCCCATGTGTCCTCGGGAGCGATTTCCTTCATATAAGAGTTTGTCCAGGCTTGTCCTTTGCTACAAAAAGGATCGGGCCATCTTGCTGCACCTTATTTACTTTTATTACTTGCTACTCGTTACAAATTACCTTATCACAAAACTATCTGTTACCGATAATTTCAGTGCTTGCAAAGAATACCTTGCTGAAAACCGCTTATCATTTCCTTCTGCTCCTCGTTGGGTTCGACACTCTTATCGAAAAGGCTACGATAGATCCCTACACTTGTGGGTCATCAAGACTCTTTTCTGGCGCCATTGCCGGGGAGTGAAGCGCCTTTGGTAGGTGGAATTTGGTAAGGAAAAATTTATATAGTGTGCTGAAATTTACTGTCACTTGTTACTTTGGAAAGTAATCCTTTGAGGGGCTTGTTCGGGGTATCTTCACTTCGACCGGTAGAGCAAATAGTTGCTCCTCAACCTACTGAACCTACTGAAAATGTTTACTTTGAAATTCCTTCGGGTATGATAGAGAAACTGCTAGCGAATCCTTTTGCAGGAGATGGAACATTACATCCTGACTTACACTTAATCTATGTGGATGAAGTTTGTGGATTACTTAAGCTTGCAGGTATGCCCGATGATGTTATCAAGAAAAAGGTCTTCCCTTTATCTTTTGTAACATCCTGAATTTTCAATTTGGAATGTTATACACTAGATCATCATTGCATATCATATTTCATGGCATTTTGGTTGATCCTAGAAATTCTACGCAACTCAAGGACCCTCGGAGAGAGTTGGGGATTTCGTTATTTTCATATTTGAGTTTTCTCAAATTTTGAAAATAGGATCATTTGATTTTATTTATTTTATCTTCAATTATTTCTACTATAAAAGTTATGAGAGAGGGAATAAAATGACTTTCCCAAAATAAAGAAATATTGAGGATTTAATAAAAAGATCAAATAAGTTTTTATTTTGGTTTTATTTTCTATTTTATTTGAATTTAGGAAAAATTGCATGTTTTCAAAAATTTCATTTAGGGCCAAGAAAATGTTCATCCTATTCTAAATATTTTATTTAGACGGTGAAAATTTGTTTTGGCATTTTTAGATTTTCATTTATTTTTCTAGAATTTTTTTAGTCGCAGCGGAATTGTTTAAAAAAAAAGAGACCCCGCGCATGACTGGGCCAAGGGCCCAGCCGAGCAGGCCGGCCCAGCCAGCCCGCGCTGCCTCCCGCCGGGTCGGGACAAGAGTCCCCACCAGCGCCACCGCCGCCCGAGTCCGGGGAGGACCCGCCTCCCGAGGCCGACCCCTCCCCCAAGTCGCCTCTCCCCCCTTCTATAACCCCGCCGCCACCCCCTACAGCCCACACCCGCCGCCGCCGCACGCCATCGCACGCCACCCGCGCCGCCTACCGCCGCCGCCGCAGCCGCCGCCCCGCCGCCCCGCACCACCCACCGGAGCCTTGCCGGAGCTCCGAGCCGAGGTAGCCGCCGCCCCGGTTTTTGAGAAAAAGCCGTTTCGTTTTTTTAAAAACCCTAGTTCTTTGTTTTTTTAAATAGATCGATTTTTCTCCGGTTTATTTATTTAGCGAGCGTTCGCTCGTCTGTTTGTTTTAACGAACGCGTCCTTCGTTTAGTTCCTGTTAATGAACGTTCGTTCATTAACCTGTTCGTCATTTTTCTTTTCCTCGGATTAAATCCGTGATTTTTTTGATCGCAATTTCTGATCCGATGTTCGATTTAGTTTAACTTTTCGCTCGTTTGTCGGAATCAGGTGATTCAAGCGCCTGGAGTTTCGTCTCGAAACCCTCTTTCCGTCTAACCAACTCAAACAAGTTTTTGCCTTAGTAAAATTTGACCTAGATCCAGAATAGTAAACGAAGCTTGTTTCTTTTGCCGTTTGTCTTTCGTTGCTTCGTTTGGTTTGCTTTCTTTTGCCAACCGGAGTTCTTAAATTGAACTATCTGGTTAGATCTCTTATTCAAGTTTTACCCGTGCATTAGTTGAGTACTTACTGATTGCTTGTTTGTTTGCGGTAGAGTACCCGGAGTGCGCCGCTTGCTACTTCAAATCGCTAGGTTTTGCGGATCATCAGCAAGGCAAGTAACACTTTGATCATAGCTCCTACTACCCAATTTTATTGCATTAGATCAATCCTCACACCTTGCATGATTAGGATCTAAATAAATTGTGGGTTCTGGGAAGTAGTTGAGGTAGTACCTATTACATGTTTATTATCAAACCTTTGGGAGTTACTTCTACGTTTGCTTATTATGCCATGCTATGCTAGTAGACATGGATTGGGTGAGTGAAATCCATGACAGATGTGAGTTTGTTAAATTAATGGTTTATCTAAGGTGGCAACTTAAACACACATCTGGGTGGATTGAGGCACCTGGGTATTCCAGCGATTGCCTGTTTTTCTTTTGGACCGCCACCCAGGCTCAAAGGGATCATGAGATTATTCATGCTAGAAACTTCCGTGTGCAGCCACAAGCTACTATGGGCTCTAGCACAGTTGACTAAGTCGTGCAAACTCTTGTAGTGGTAGACTAGAAGATGTAGGGGAAAGTAGGTGTAACGGTCTACCCGATCGTAAGGTGCTAGCGCTTCTGAAAGACTATGTCTCGGTCATCCGTTTCTCAAACACCTTGTAGTGCGAGAATCCCAACGGAGGAGATCGAGTCTTGTGGGGAAAAGTGCGCAAACCTCTGCAGAGTGTATAAACTAATCATGGTTAGCCGTGTCCCCGGTTATGGACATCTTGAGTATCTAGTACCTGGATTATCATGTGAATCTCATCATGTTACTCTAATTAATTTTGTTGGGTTTTTATTTAATGATGATGCTTAATTGGGATTGAGAATGATGTCAACCATTCTCAATGTTTAACAACTACCTTGATAGTTAAATAAAATTTATTCCTTTGCAGTAGGGAAAAATTGGCTTTACGCAAAACTGTAACCATAGAGCTTTCCACCAGCCAAATATGCATGTAGTATAGCCTTATTTCTTTCATTGCTCTCTATGTGTTACATTGCCAGCATATTCCATGTGCTGACCCATTTCGGGCTGCAACGTTCATGTTGCAAACTTTTCAGACGATGATTAAGGTGCTTTTAGGTCGTGGTTCTATACTCAGTGATGCCGTTGGAGTTGATGGACTCACTTATCTTCCAAGCCTTCCACTGTTATCGTTATTAGATGGCCTTAAGCCATTATTATTGTATTAAGTTCTCTTTTGAGACTCTCGATGTAATAAGTGTGTGATTGCTACTCTGTTATAAATCCTTCAAGTACTGTGTGGTGTCAGCATTACTGATCCAGGGATGACACCTGAGCACAGAGATTGGGCCGTTTGAGGTATGGTCACTACAAGATGGTATCAGAGCACACGCTGACTGTAGGACACGATCACTAAGCTAAAACCCTAGATCACTACTCACTCTTCTCATTCTAACTTCTCATCTTTTCTGCTCTTTTAGGATGGCGGATGCAAGGAACAAGTTCACACAACCGGATGAAGATACACCCTTTGGACGTCACTTGAAGGAAGTCACAAGATACCTGAACATAGGAGTACCAAGCTTCACTGGAACCTACAACTCCACATTACCTGAAGAAGAGCGCTAGATGATTCAAGTTCAAGTACCAGGAAGGACGTTCATGCCAGTCACTAAGCCCATAGAGTTTTCTTTTGATGCGCCAACTTGGAATCTAGGAAAGAGCATGGAAGCTCACATCGCCATGGGACGCATTGGAGAAGTTTACCGCAATGATCTCAAGGATACTATCTACCAGATTTGTGGGCGCCGAGATGAGCACTGGGAGATGATCAGCACTAGGAAGGATAGATCAATTGCAGCTTTTATCCAGGAGTTAAACCAGCACATTCGATGTTAGGAGAACCAGATGTGCGCCGACATGATAGATCTGAAGAAGGCAAGGACTAGAATCAAGGAACTGGAGGAAGAACTCAAGGCCACACGTGAAGATTATGAAGAGGAAATTAAAGTACTAGTGGATAAGAATGCCGACCTAACAATGAAGATCGGAATATTTATGGGAGGCCCTACACCAGTAGAAGAAGACGAAGAAACCAAGGAGATTCGCCCGAAAGACTACATCATCATCAACGACACCGACTCGGATCCAGATGATAGTGATGATGACTATGTTGATGAAGCTGGAGCAGATATCATGGAGTCTGCAACCGAAGAATATTTCTAGTAGACCACCCCATCAGTAGTAGTAGTCCACCATGTAAATATAGTAGTCCGAGCACTTTTGCGATAGTTAGATCGATTGTATGCCCTTGTTTGATTGAATGAAGTGAATTGTTTGCTTTTGCCTCATGTGCATATGGGTAGTGTTTTCTCTCTAGACCCCTCTCTATTCTTAAATCTCATCTTTTCTGAACCCTCAGATGCCTCCGAGACGTGACCTCGGATTTACCTTCCCACCGGAGCTCACTCAGTTGATCCAGCAGCAGAACGCATTGATGCAGTTACTAGTCCAGAATCAGAATCAAGGGAACAACAACAACCTACCACCACCACCACCACCTGTTGATCACTTAGCCCGTTTTCTTAGGTTGAATCCGCCGGTGTTTTCCAGTAGCACCGAGCCGATAGTAGCAGATGATTGGCTCTGCAAGACAGCAAGGGAGTTGACCACAGCAGGATGCACATATGCGGAAAAGGTGAAGTTTTCCGCACATCGGCTTGAAGGACCTGCAGCATCATGGTGGGAGAATTTCACAACCACTTTCCCCGTCGACACTGTCACATGGGACCAGTTCCAGCAGGCTTTCCGTACTGCCCATGTTTCAGCAGGAGCTATGGCCCTAAAGAAGCGAGAGTTTCGCAACTTGCGCCAAGGAGGAAGGATAGTTGGCCAGTATGTGGAGGACTTTAGTAAGCTAGCATGTTATGCCCCAGATGACGTTGCTACGGATGCAGCTAAGCAGGAGAAGTTTCTGGAAGGACTGAATGATGAGTCAAGCATGCAGTTGATGGTAGCAACCTTCAACAACTACCAGGAGTTGGTAGATCGTGCTCTCATGATTGAAGGGAAGCAGCAGCAAATTGAGAACCGCAAGAGGAAGTATGGACAAGGGAAGTACAATTCTGGAGCTCAGCAGAAGCCACGTTTTACGCCTAGTACGGGAGGACATTTTCAGCATACCCATGGAGGAGGTAGCTCGCACAATCATAATGGCACCAAGAATGGGAATGGGAATGGAGGAAGCAACGGCCAGAACCGTACAAACCCATCAACCCTAGCCAAGAGAGACCTGAGCCAAGTCACTTGCTTTAAGTGCCAGAAGACCGGACATTATGCCAATGAATGTCCTGAAGCCCAAAATGGAAATGGCAATGGAAGCTCTGGGAAGAAGCCGAACCCTTTCAACAGGGGACAGGTGAACCACGTTAACGTGGAGGAGGTTGAAGAGCAGCCGGATGTAGTAATCGGTAAGTTTTTGGTTAAGTCATTTACTGCACTCGTTCTTTTTGATACTGGTGCATCACATTCATACGTATCAAGGGAATTCGTGGATAAGTATAACCTGCCCACCAAAGTTCTTAGAACACCTATGTTAGTAAGCTCACCAGGAGCGGAGTATATGGCTAGTAAGGGATGTTTTCAAGTGCCATTGAGTATAGGTAGGCATGTGTTTCCCTCAGATTTGATCATTTTGGAATCACAAGGTTTGGATGTAATTCTGGATATGGATTGACTGTCGATGTATGGAGGAAACATCAATTGCACCAGTAAGTCAATTTTGCTTACCACCCCAGAAGGGAGAAGGATCAAGTATGTATCCCAGCATGTGCCGAAGAGGACTCAAGTAAATTGTTTAACAGGAGTTGTGCAGGAGGAAGTACCAGTGGTGAAGGATTTCCCTGATGTATTTCCAGAAGAGTTGCCAGGCATGCCACCGGATAGAGATATTGAGTTTTTGATTGAGCTTTTGCCAGGCACAGGGCCAATATCTAAGAGACCATATAGGATGCCCGCAAAGGATTTGGTGGAGATTAAGAAGCAGATTAAGGAGTTACTGGATAAAGGTTATATTCGCCCAAGTTCTTCACCTTGGGGATCGCCAGTAGTTCTAGTGGAGAAGAAGGATGGATCGTTAAGGATGGTTGTTGATTATCGAGAATTGAATGAAGTAACCATGAAGAACAAGTACCACACTACCGACAATCAATGATCTATTTGATCGATTGCAAGGAGCTAAGGTATTTTCCAAGATCGACCTGCGATCAGGATACCATCAGTTGAAGATTCGAGAACAGGATATACCTAAGACGACTTTTACCACCAGGTATGGGCTGTACGAGTATACCGTTATGTCATTTGGTCTGACTAATGCACCTGCATATTTTATGAACATGATGAACAAGGTGTTTATGGAGTTTCTGGATAAGTTCGTTGTAGTGTTCATCGATGATATCCTGGTATACTCGAAGAACGAAGAGGAGCATAAGGAGCACTTGTGTTTGGTAAGCTCAGAGAACATCAGTTATATGCCAAGTTTAGCAAATGTGAGTTTTGGTTGAAGGAAGTTGGATTCCTCGGACACGTTATATCTGGAGAGGGTATAGCAGTAGATCCCACCAAGGTTGACACTATGACAAATTAGGAAGCACCAACAACAGTTGGAGAGATCCGGAGTTTTCTTGGACTTGCAGGATACTACCGGAGATTCATTGAAAATTTCTCGAAGATTGCGAAACCTATGACGGAGTTGTTGAAGAAGGATACCAAGTTCATATGGACTGAGGAATGTGAGGCTAGTTTCCAGGAGTTGAAGAAACGTTTGGTTACATCACCAGTGTTGATTTTGCCAGATCAGGCCAAGGATTATGAGGTGTATTGCGACGCTTCACGTCGAGGACTTGGAGCAGTGCTTATGCAGGAAGGAAGAGTTGTCTCATATGCCTCACGACAGCTCAAGCCTCATGAGTTGAATTACGCTACGCATGATTTGGAGTTAGCAGCCGTAGTGCATGCATTGAAGACTTGGAGACATTTTCTCATTGGAAACCATTGTGAGGTGTACACGGACCACAAGAGTTTGAAGTATATTTTCACACAGAAGGAGTTGAACCTCAGACAAAGGAGATGGTTGGAATTCATCAAGGATTATGATATGAGATTGCATTATCACCCTGGAAAGGCTAACGTAGTAGCTGACACGTTGAGCCGTAAAAGTCATGTCAACACCTTAATGACGAAAGATTTACCAAGGGAGTTAGCCGGGAATCTTCGTGAGCTATGTTTGGAGATAGTCCCGAGAGGCTATGTAGCAACATTGGAGATTCAGTCTACTTTGATGGACAAGATCAGAGAAGCTCAAAGGACCGACAAAGAGATCGCTTCTATTAAGGAGAAAATGAGCAAGGGAAAAGCTAAAGGATTTTGTGAGGATGAGAACGATACCTTATGGTTTGAAGACCGCGTTTATGTGCCTAATGATTTGGAGATCAGGAAGTTAATTCTGCAAGAGGCCCATGATTCACCATATTCGATTCACCCAGGAAATACCAAGATGTATTTGGATTTGAAGGATATTTTCTAGTGGACCGGAATGAAGAAGGATATCGCGGAATATGTAGCAGTTTGTGATGTATGTCAAAGAGTAAAGGCAGAGCATCAGAAGCCAGCAGGATTGCTACAGCCATTGCCAATACCCGAATGGAAGTGGGATAAGTTAGGCATGGATTTTATTACAGGATTGCCCAGAACACGTTCAGGCTATGACTCGATATGGGTTGTAGTCGATCGTTTGACAAAGGCAACTCATTTCATTCCAGTGAAGACTACCTATACCAGTGCAAAGTTACCAAAAATATACATGACCAGAATCGTATGTCTGCATGGAGTTCCAAGGAGCATTGTATCAGATAGAGGAACCCAGTTTACCTCAAAGTTCTGGAATCAGTTGCATGAAACCTTGGGTACCAGGCTAGAGTTCAGTACAGCTTTCCATCCACAGACAGATGGACAGACCGAGAGAGTTAATCAGATTTTGGAGGATATGCTGAGAGTTTGTGCACTAGATTACGGATCTAGTTGGGACGAGAATTTTCCATATGCAGAATTCTCTTATAACAACAGTTATCAATCCAGTTTGAAGATGGCCCCTTTCGAAGCTCTGTACGGAAGGAGGTGCAGGACCCCATTGTCGTGGCATGAAGTTGGAGACCGCCAGTTGTTTGGACCGGGTCTGATTAAAGAGTCTGAACAGAAAGTAAAATTGATTCGCGATAGGCTCAAATTAGCCCAGTCCAAGCAGAAGAGCTATGCAGATTCTAAATGCAAGGAGACAGTTTACGAAGTCGGAGACCGAGTTTATCTTCAAGTATCTCCACTTCGAGGAGTTAAGCGCTTTGGAGTTAAGGGTAAGTTAGCGCCACGTTTTGTAGGACCATACAAAGTTTTGGAGCTTATGGGAGAAGTAGCTTATAAGTTGGAATTGCCTGAAGGATTGTCAGGAGTTCACGACGTGTTCCACGTTTCCCAGTTGAAGAAGTGCCACGCAGAGATGGCTGACATAGCGCTGAGGGACACACTGCCGCTGGAAGCGATTCAGTTGGACAGTGATTTGACCTATGAGGAGAAACCAGTCAAGATTCTTGAGTATGCCAGCCGAGTCACCCGCAGCAAAGTTATCAAGTTTTGCAAAGTTCAGTGGAGCCACCAGACGGAAGATGAAGCCACCTGGGAACGAGAGGAAGATCTGTTGAAGGACCACCCTCACCTATTTTCTAGCCAACCCGAATCTTGAGGGCGAGATTCATCTTAAGGGGGGTAGGTTTGTAACATCCCAAATTTTCAATTTGGAATGTTATACACTAGATCATCATTGCATATCATATTTTATGGCATTTTGGTTGATCCTAGAAATTCTACGCAACTCAAGGACCCTCGGAGAGAGTTGGGGATTTCGTTATTTTCATATTTGAGTTTTCTCAAATTTTGAAAATAGGATCATTTGATTTTATTTATTTTATCTTCAATTATTTCTACTATAAAAGTTATGAGAGAGAGAATAAAATGACTTTCCCAAAATAAAGAAATATTGAGGATTTAATAAAAAAATCAAATAAGTTTTTATTTTGGTTTTATTTGCTATTTTATTTGAATTTAGGAAAAATTGCACGTTTTCAAAAATTGCATTTAGGGCCAAGAAAATGTTCATCCTGTTCTAATTATTTTATTTAGACGGCGAAAATTTGTTTTGGCATTTTTAGATTTTTATTTATTTTTCTAGAATTTTTTTAGTCGCAGCGGAATTGTTTTTTTAAAGAGACCCCACAACCGACTGGGCCAAGGGCCCAGCCAGCCGCCGCCGCCTCCCGCCGGGTCGGGACAGGAGTCCCGACCAGCGCCGCCGCTGCCCGAGTCCGGGGAGGACCCACCTCCTGAGGCCGACCCCTCCCCCAAGTCGCCTCTCCCCCCTTTTATAACCCCGCCGCCGCCCCCCTACAGCCCACACCCGCCGCCGCCGCCCCACGCCTCCAGCGCCACCGCCGCACGCCGCCTGCCGCCGCCCTGCACCACCCGCCGGAGCCTCGCCGGAGCTCTGAGCCGAGGTAGCCGCCGCCCCGGGTTTTGAGAAAAAGCCGTTTCGTTTTTTTGAAAAACCCTAGTTCTTCGTTTTTTAAATAGATCGTTTTTTCTCTGGTTTATTTATTTAGCGAGCGTTCGCTCGTCCGTTCGTTTTAACGAACGCGTCCTTCGTTTAGTTCCTGTTAACGAACGTTCGTTCGTTAACCTGTTCGTCGTTTTTCTTTTCCTCGGATTAAATCCGCGATTTTTCTGATCGTGATTTCTGATCCGATGTTCGTTTTAGTTTAACTTTTCGCTCGTTTGTCGGAATCAGGCGATTCAAGCGCCTGGAGTTTCGTCTCGAAACCCTCTTTCCGTCTAACCAACTCAAACAAGTTTTTGCCTCAGTAAAATTTGACCTAGGTCCAGAATAGTAAACGAAGCTTGTTTCTTTTGTCATTTGTCTTTCATTGCTTCGTTCGGTTTGCTTTCTTTTGCCAGCCGGAGTTCTTAAATTGAACTATCTGGTTAGATCTCTTATTCAAGTTTTACCCATGCATTAGTTGATTACTTACTGTATGCTTGTTTGTTTGCGGTAGAGTACCCGGAGTGCGCCGCTTGCTACTTCGAATCGCTAGGTTTTGCGGATCATCAGCAAGGCAAGTAACACTTTGATCATACCTTCTACTACCCAGTTTTATTGCATTAGATCAAACCTCACACCTTGCATGATTAGGATCTAAATAAATTGTGGGTTCTGGGAAGTAGTTGAGGCAGTACCTATTACCTGTTTATTATCAAACCTTTGGGAGTTACTTCTACGTTTGCTTATTAAGCCATGCTATGCTAGTAGACGTGGATTGGGTGAGTGAAATCCATGACAGATGTGAGTTTGTTAAATTAATGGTTTATCTAAGGTGGCAACTTAAATACACATCTGGGTGGATTGAGGCACCTGGGTATTCCAGCGATTGCCTGTTTTTCTTTTGGACCACCACCCAGGCTCAAAGGGATCATGAGATTATTCATGCTAGAAACTTCCATGTGCAGCCACAAGCTACTATGGGCTCTAGCATAGTTGACTAAGTCGTGCAAACTCTTACAGTGGTAGACTAGCAGATGTAGGGGAAAGTAGGTGTAATGGTCTACCCGATCGTAAGCTGCTAGCGCTTCTGAAAGACTATGTCTCGTCATCCGTTTCTCAAACACCTTGTAGTGCGAGAATCCCAACGGAGGAGATCGAGTCTTGTGGGGAAAAGTGCGCAAACCTCTGCAGAGTGTATAAACTAATCATGGTTAGCCGTGTCCCCGGTTATGGACATCTTGAGTATCTAGTACCTGGATTATCATGTGAATCTCATCATGTTACTCTAATTAATTTTGTTGTGTTTTTATTTAATGATGATCCTTAATTGGGATTGAGAATGTTGTCAACCATTCTCAGTGTTTAACAACTACGATGTTAGTTAAATAAAATGTATTCCTTTGCAGTAGGGAAAAATTGGCTTTACGCAAAACTGTAACCATAGAGCTTTCCACCAGCCAAATATGCATGTAGTATAGCCTTATTTCTTTCATTGCTCTCTATGTGTTACATTGCCAGCATATTGCATGTGCTGACCCGTTTCGGGCTGCAACGTTCATGTTGCAGACTTTTCAGACGACGATTAAGGTGCTTTTAGGTCGTGGTTCTATACTCAGTGATGCCGTTGGAGTTGATGGACTCACTTATCTTCCAAGCCTTCCGCTGTTATCGTTATTAGATGGCCTTAAGCCATTATTATTGTATTAAGTTCTCTTTTGAGACTCTCGATGTAATAAGTGTGTGATTGCTACTCTGTTATAAATCCTTCAAGTACTGTGTGGTGTCAGCATTACTGATCCAGGGATGACACCTGAGCACAGAGATTGGGCCGTTTGAGGTCTGGTCGCTACATCTTTGAAGGGAGATGCATTGACATGGTATAGGCTATGTGATGATATGGGATCATGGGACTACAAACGGTTGAAATTGGAATTCCATCAGAAGTTTTATCCTATGCATCTTGTTCATCGTGATGGTAATTATATATATAATTTTTGGCCTCGCGAAGGAGAAAGCATCACTCAAGCTTGGGGGAGGCTTAAATCAATGTTATATTCATGCCCCAATCATGAGCTCTCAAGAGAAATGATTATTCAAAACTTTTATGCTCGACTTTCTAACAACAATCGCTCCATGCTCGATACTTCTTGTACTGGTTCCTTTATGATGAAGACTATTGAATTCAAATGGAATTTATTGGAGAGAATTAAACGCAACTCTGAAGATTGGGATCTCGCCGAAGGTAAGGAGTCAGGTATAACACCTAAGTTTGATTGTGTTAAATATTTCATGGATACCGATGTTTTTTGTAAATTTAGCACTAAATATGGACTTGACTCTGAGATAGTAGATTCTTTCTGTGAATCCTTTGCTACTCATGTTGATCTCCCTAAGGAGAAGTGGTTTAAATATCATCCTCCCATCGAAGTAAAAGTAGTTGAACCTATTAAAGTTGAAGAAAAGACTATCACTTATAATGATCCTATTGTTCCTACTGCTTATGTTGAGAAACCACCTTTCCCTGTTAGAATAAAGGATCATACTAAAGCTTCAACTGTGGTTCGTAAAAGTAATATTAGAACTTATGCACCCCCTGAGCAAGTTAAAGTTGAACCTAACATTGCTATTGTTAAAGATCTCTTGGCTGATAATATTGATGGGCATGTTATTTACTTTTGTGATGAGACTGCTAGAATTGCTAAACCTAGTGCTAAAGATAAACATAGACCTGTGGTAGGCATGCCTGTTATTTCTGTTAAAATAGGAGATCATTGTTATCATGGCTTGTGTGATATGGGTGCTAGTGCTAGTGCAATACCTATTTCCTTATACAAATAAATTATGCATGATATTGCACCAGTTGAGATAGAAGATATCGATGTTGCCATTAAGCTTGCTAATAGAGATACTATTTCACCAATTGGGATTGTTAGAGATGTTGAAGTCTTGTGTGGGAAGGTTAAATATCCTACTGATTTTCTTGTTCTTGGTTCCCCACAATATAGCTTTTGTCCCATTATATTTGGTAGACCCTTCTTAAATACTGTTAATGCTAGGATAGACTGCGAAAAGGATGTTGTTACTATTGGTTTGGGTGATATGTCTCATGAGTTTAACTTCTCTAAATTTCGTAGACAACACCGTGATGAGGAATTACCTAGTAAGGATGAAATTATTGGCTTGCTTCTATTGATGTGCCTCCTAATGATCCTTTAGAACAATATTTGCTCGACCATGAAAACGATATGTTCATGAATGAAAGAAGGGAAATAGATGAAGTATTCTTTAAACAAGGACCTATTCTTAAACACAACTTGCCTGTTGAAATCCTAGGGGATCCTCCTCCACCCAAGGGTGATCCCGTGTTTGAGCTTAAACCGTTACCTGATACTCTTAAATATGCTTATCTTGATGAAAAGAAGATATATGCTATTATTATTAGTGCTAATCTCTCAGAGCATGAAGAAAATAAATTATTGAAAACTTTGAAGAAGCACTGTGCTGCTATTGGATATACTCTTGATGATCTTAAAGGCATTAGTCCCACTCTATGTCAACACAAAATAAATTTGGAGAAAGATGCCAAACCAGTTATTGATCACCAACGACGGCTAAATCCTAAGATGAAAGAAGTGGTAAGAAAGGAAATATTAAAGCTCCTTGAGGCAGGTATAATTTATCACGTTGCTGATAGTCAGTGGGTAAGTCCTGTCCATTGTGTCCCTAAGGAGGGAGGTATTACCGTTGTTCCTAATGATAAAGATCAATTGATTCCGCAAAGAATTATTACAGGTTATAGGATGGTAATTGATTTCCGTAAATTAAATAAGGCTACTAAAAAAGATCATTACCCCTTACCTTTTATTGATCAAATGCTAGAAAGATTATCCAAACATACACATTTTTGCTTTCTAGATGGTTACTCTGGTTTCTCTCAAATACCCGTGTCAGCTGATGATCAAGCAAATACCACTTTTACTTGCCCTTTCGGTACTTTTGCTTATAGACGTATGCCTTTTGGTTTATGTAATGCACCTGCTACCTTTCAAAGATGCATGATAGCTATATTTTCTGACTTTTGTGAAAAGATATGTGAGGTTTTCATGGACGATTTCTCCGTTTATGGATCCTCTTTTGATGATTGCTTGAGCAACCTTGATCGAGTTTTGCAGAGATGTAAAGAAACTAATCTTGTTCTGAATTGGGAGAAATGCCACTTTATGGTTAATGAAGGTATTGTCTTGGGGCATAAAATTTCTGAAAGAGGCATTGAAGTTGATAAAGCTAAAGTTGATGCTATTGAAAAGATGCCATGTCCCAAGGACATTAAAGGTATAAGAAGGTTCCTCGGTCACGCCGATTTTTATAGGAGGTTCATTAAGGACTTCTCAAAAATTTCTTGGCCTTTGACTAATCTATTACAAAAAGATATTCCTTTTATCTTTGATGGTGATTGTGTAGAAGCATTTGAAATACTTAAGAAAGCATTGATTTCTGCACCTATTGTTCAGCCACCTGATTGGAATTTACCCTTTGAAATTATGTGTGATGCTAGTGATTATGTTGTAGGTGCTGTTCTAGGGCAAAGAGTTGATAAGAAATTAAATGTTATTCAATATGCTAGTAAAACTCTAGACAATGCCTAGAGAAATTATGCTACCACTGAAAAAGAATTTTTAGCAGTTGTTTTTGCTTGTGATAAGTTCAGACCTTATATTGTTGATTCTAAAGTAACTATTCACACTGATCATGTTGCTATTAGATACCTTATGGAAAAGAAAGATGCTAAACCTAGACTTATTAGATGGGTTCTCTTGCTACAAGAATTTGATTTGCATATTATTGATAGAAAGGGAGCTGAGAACCCCGTTGCAGACAACTTGTCTAGGTTAGAAAATGTTCTTGATGACCCACTACCTATTGATGATAGCTTTCCTGATGAACAATTAGCTGTCATAAATGCTTCTCGCACTGCTCCATGGTATGCTGATTATGCTAATTACATTGTTGCTAAATTTATACCACCTAGTTTCACATACGAGCAAAAGGAAAAGTTTTTCTACAATTTAAGACATTACTTCTGGGATGACCCACACCTTTATAAAGAAGGAGTAGATGGTGTTATTAGACTTTGTATACCTGAGCATGAACAGGAACAGATCCTACGCAAGTGTCACTCCAAAGCCTATGGAGGACACCATGCTGGAGATAGAACTGCACACAAGGTATTGCAATCCAGTTTTTATTGGCCTACTCTCTTCAAGGATGCCCGTAAGTTTGTCTTGTCTTGTGATGAGTGTCAAAGAATTGGTAATATTTGTAGACGTCAAGAAATGCCTATGAATTATTCACTTGTTATTGAACCATTTGATGTTTGGGGCTTTGATTATATGGGGCCATTTCCTTCCTCTAATGGGTATACACATATTTTAGTTGCCGTTGATTACGTTACTAAGTGGGTAGAAGCTATTCCAACTAGTAGTGCTGATCATAACACCTCTATTAAGATGCTTAAAGAAGTTATTTTCCCGAAGTTTGGAGTCCCTAGATATTTAATGACTGATGGTGGTTCACACTTTATTCATGGTGCCTTTCGTAAAATGCTTGCTAAGCATGATGTTAATCATAGAATTGCATCTCCTTATCACCCACAGTCTAGTGGTCAAGTAGAATTAAGTAACAGAGAGCTCAAATTAATTTTGCAAAAGACTGTTAATAGATCTAGAAAGAATTGGTCCAAGAAACTTGATGATGCATTATGGGCTTATAGAACTGCATATAAAAATCCTATGGGTATGTCTCCGTATAAAATGGTTTATGGCAAAGCATGTCACTTACCTCTTGAACTAGAACATAGGGCATATTAGGCTATTAAAGAGCTCAATTATGATTTTAAACTTGCCAGTGAGAAGAGGTTATTTGACATTAGCTCACTGGATGAATGGAGAACCCAGGCCTATGAGAATGCCAAACTGTTTAAAGAAAAAGTTAAAAGATGGCATGACAAAAGGATACAAAAGCGTGAGTTTAATGTAGGTGATTATGTATTGCTATACAACTCTCGTTTAAGATTTTTTGCAGGAAAACTTCTCTCTAAATGGGAAGGTCCTTACGTTATTGAGGAGGTCTATCGTTCCGGTGCCATAAACATCAACAACTTCGAAGGCACAAATCCGAAGGTGGTGAATGATACGTCTCCAACGTATCTATAATTTTTGATTGTTCCATGCTATTATATTATCTGTTTTGGATGTTTATGGGCTTTATTATGCACTTTTATATTATTTTGGGGACTAACCTATTGACCTAGAGCCCAGTGCCAGTTTCTGTTTTTTTCCTTGTTTTAGAGTATCGCAGAAAAGGAAAATCAAACGGAGTACAATTGACCTGAAACTTCACGGAACTTATTTTTGGACCAGAAGAAGCCCACGGAGTATCGGAGTTGGACCAGGAGAGTCCCGGGCTTCCCACGAGGGTGGGAGGCGCGCCCACCCCCTGGGCGCGCCCCCCTGCCTCGTGGACAGCCCGGAGGTCCACCGACGTACTTCTTCCTCCCATATATACCCACATACCCTAAAAACTTCGGCGAACACAATAGATCGGGAGTTCCACTGCCAGAAGCCTCCGTAGCCACCGAAAACCAATGTAGACCCGTTCTGGCACCCTGCTGGAGGGGGAAATCCCTCTCCGGTGGCCATCTTCATCATCTCGGTGCTCTCCATGACGAGGAGGGAGTAGTTCTCCCTCGGGGCTGAGGGTATGTACCAGTAGCTATGTTTTTGATCTCTCTCTCTCTCTCTCTCTCTCTCTCTCGTGTTCTTGAGGTGGTACGATCTTGATGTATCGCGAGCTTTGCTATTATAGTTGGATCTTATGATGTTTCTCCCCCTCTACTCTCTTGTAATGGATTGAGTTTTCTCTTTGAAGTTATCTTATCGGATTGAGTCTTTAAGGATTTGAGAACACTTTATGTATGTCTTGCGTGGGATACCTGTGGTGACAATGGGGTATCACTACAAAAAAATACACTTCCGTGATGATACGTGTTTGTCACAGTAGGCTGCTTTTTTGTCATGCATGTACATCCATGACAAATTTATGATAGAATCAAGATAATCATACCTGTGCTGTCGAGAAGTGTTCCATGACATTACCAAAATTATCATCACGGAAGTGTCCACTTCCATGATGATAAATCACGCGTCATAGAAGTGCTTTCGTCAAGGGTGACCGACACGTGGCATCCACCATAACGGAACGCCGTTAAGCTATTGGGTCAGGTTTTGGATCCGATAACCCGTTAACAGCCCCAACCAATGGGGATTTTCCACGTGTAAAATCATCATTTGCTAGAGGAAACACGTGTCGGCTCATCGTCGGGACAGATGTCATCGACTCACTGGACAGAATGCGCCTATGATATGTCGACACGTGGCACATCCCAACAAGTTTAAATGGGCCGGCCCAGCTAAAGGCCCACGAGATTTTGCGGACCATAATGGGTCGGCCTAGCTAAAGGCCCACGAGATTTTGCGGACCATAATGGGCTAGCCCAGCTAAAGGCCCACAAGATTTCGCGGGCCATAATGGGCCGGCCCAGGTAAAGGCCCACAAGATTTTCGTGTGCCATAATAGGCCGGCCCAGGTAAAGGCCCACAAAATTCTTGTGGATCATAATGGGCCGGCCCAGCTGTAGACCCACAAGATTTTGAGGACCCTAGTAGGCTGGCTCGTTAACTGGATGCCATGTTTTGGGCCAAATGCCGACCCATATTTGATCCGGTCTATTAATGGCCAGCCACGCTCCGGGCCTAATAGTGGCCCATATGAGATCCGGCCTGTTAAAAGACTACCACGTTCTGGGCCAAATTACGGCCCAGATCAGGTCCGGCCCTTTAAGAGGTTTTGGGCCTAATTATGGCCCATATCGGATTCGGCCCGTCAACTGGACACTATGCTTTTGGGCCCACTTGCTAAAGGCCCACTTAGTAATTCAGCCTGATATTAGTTTTGGCCTGTTAAGGGCCCGTTTAACATTTCGGCCCTATATTAATTTCAGCCTGTTAAAAGCCCGTCATATAGTTGGGCCTAACTACGACCCGGTTTGCATCCGGCCTGCTCGCAGCCGATATCTGATTGGGCCAAACAAGGACCGAGACAATTTTTCGGCCTGTTAAAAGCCCATGATTTGATTCGCACAATCATGGGCCGGGGTTCATTTCTGGCTGCTGCCGGCCCGTGAGCTGATCGGCACGTTTCAGGCCAAACCTACATCGTGATTGCATGATGGTCCGATTATGTACCGTAATTTTATGGTTTGACCGGTTTACTGCGAAGACAGGATATATATACAGTAAAATAACTGCAGCATCGTGAATAAGGAAAAACCTATACTATACAATAAAGAAATTATGACATATTACATCCACTGGGCATCAAAGTTCACCACTATGATAATAAAGCACAAGCAGACAGCAGATTACATACACTGGGCATTAAAGATCTCCACCAGTGCAAATAAACACGCCGACAAAATAATATACAAAACCAACAGCGCTTCAATAGAGTTTGTCGGTGTACTAAAGTAGGGGTACCCTTAGTACCCCGAACTTGTGCACGGGCAGTCGCAGCGTCCCGCGGCAAGGCCTGCCAGGTCACCGCCAAGATCCTCCGTGGTCCCTTTGAAGACCATTCAAGAACAAAGTACTCAAGACAAGACCCCGGCAAGAGGAGCTTGCCGGGAAGAAGGCAAGACCCCGGCAAGAGGAGCTTGCCGGGAAGGCCATCAGAAGCGTCACAAGGCCTCGGCAAGAGGCGCTCGCCGGGAAGGCCATCCAAGGCATTCCAAGGAACTTGCCGTGGCGCGCTACGCGCCCCGACAAGGCCCGGTGAGCGACAAGCTCCCGGAAGCGACAAGTCGACGGCCGCGGCAAGGCGCTTGCCGCGGCAAGCCCCCACTCCACGCCCGCGCTCCAGCACATCCACCCACGTGTCGCTCTGGGGCCCCTCCCAAGCGCACGTGGTAGGAGGTTGTGCAGCTAGGGGCGTGCGGTGGCACGCAGGCGCTGACAAGACAACCATCGTGGCAAGATGGTGCCGTCCCTAGCGGTCCCTCGGTGCTGTCTAGGCGACACAGACGGGCATTTAATGCCCTTGTCCCCTGCCGTCAGGGTTAGGTATGATAACACTGTAGCAGCTAGCTGTGCCTACTACAGCACCTAGCTGTGCCTATCCACGGCACCCTTTCCATTTTTGCCCTTGGCCCCCGTTGCTCTATGTCGGTAACCCCTTGAGTATAAAAGGAGGCCCGTGTGCAACGTAGAGGGGGGTCGGCCATTTTGAGAGCCTTCGGGAGGAGGCCATTCCAACGCCCACGCTCGGTCTCGCTAGTCGCCGGTGTGACTGTACACCCCGCGCTCCCGAGCTAGAAATCAATACCAAACCACAAAGCAGGAGTAGGGTTTTACGCATCCGTGCGGCCCGAACCTGGGTAAATCGCTCGCGTGCTTCGCCTCGATTTACTCCTCGCACGACCAACTGCCCGCGTGCTGCGCCTCGATCTGCTCTTTGCGCAACCTCCGCCCCCCGCCGAACCAAAAGGGACCCGGTCCGCCGGTCCCATAGGTGTCCGTGGATCAGAAACCCCGGCATCTCTGGCGCGCTAGGTAGGGGGCGTCGAAGTTGTGTGAATCAGATCCGGCGTTCTTGCGAGCTAGATCTTTTTCATCTTCATCAACATCAGATCCGGCGTCCTCTCGGGCTAGATCTTCATCATCTTCGTCAACATGCCGCCAAAGAAGAAGGTTTTGGAGGCAGCTGCTCCGTCCGCGCCGAGCCAGCCACCGCCGGAGCAAACGGCCGGTGGGGCAGGCGCCGGCGGAGGAACACGCGTCGACGAGGGAACTCGCGGTGCTGCCAGGTCCCAGGGCAAGGCTGCGCTGCCCATCGGCGGCGTAGCCGGCTCCCACAACGACCGGGCGCACTCCAAGACCTCGGCGTCCGTGCATGCACCGCGCCCATCTCAGGAGGCGCGGGACCGACAACGTCATGGCACTCACGGTACCATGCGCTCGCTGGATCCGGATCGCGCTGGTGGATCTCGGAGCGCTCCGGACCACCATGCACGTCAACCTGCTGGCGTGAGCGAGACACGGTCGCCTGGACGGGATACTGCTCCTTCTAACGTGGTTAGGAGTCCGAGCATATCCCGCTCCTCGCACCGTTCGCTACCGCCGCCCGCCACCGCAGCAGAAGCTCTGGCGCGAGCTCAGCTGCTCCTAGACTACCCTCCAGCGGCGGACAAGATCGACGACTGGAGGGCCACTATCCAGAGTCTCATCGGCTTCGCCAACGGCGACACTCCTCGGCAGCCGAGCACGTTGCAGCCGCAGCGGGTCAGCCAGGCGCGAACCGGTGGAGACAAGACTGGTGGGGGTGCAACTACTGTGCACTCCCCACCCCGAAGGCCAAGATCACCGACTCGCCAGATCCACCTCGACAGCGACTCCACCGCGTCGTCTGATCCTCGAGCTCGTCGCGATCAGCACCAAGTTCTTCAAGAACGGCAGCGGGAAGACACTCGTACTCGCATCGAGCGCCGGAGAGAAGCGCGACGTCAGTCAGACCAGCGCGCTGGGCCCTCTGTTGACATGCATGCGCCAGGGGAACCAGGCGACTTGCCGTACCCGGTAGGTTGCCCTGCGTTCACTCGTGAGCTGCGGCAAGTCCAATGGCCCAGTACGAAGAACTTCAAGCCCGACGTACCAGAGAAGTACGACGGCAAGTTGCATCCGTCGGAGTTCCTCAGCATCTACACCATCGCGGTGCAGGCTGCTGGGGGACGGGACGACAAGATCCTTGCCAACTACTTCCCGCTGGTGCTTAAGCCCAACGTCAGGTCCTGGCTCATGCACTTGCCGGACAACTCCGTATCCTCCTGGGCTGACCTGTGCCATCAGTTTGTTGGCGCCTTCACAGGCGGCCACAAACCTCATGGCCAAGAGAGCGATCTTCATCTGCTCGTCCAAAAGGATGGAGAGCCCCTGCGCCAGTACATCCAGAGGTTCAGCCGTGTACACCACAACATCCCAAATATCCACCCTGCCGCGGTAATCAGCGCGTTCCATCAGAACGTGCGTAACCGCAGGATGCGGGAGGAGTTGGCGATGTGCAAGATTCGGGACGTCAGCGAGCTTTATGCCCTGGCCGACAGGTGTGCACGCGCTGAGGAGGGGAGGAAATTCCCCGGAGAAAGCACTGGAGCAGGAGGATCGGACAGTGAGGATGCCGCCCCGGCAAAGAGAAGCCGGCGGCGCAACAACAGGAAGAAGCAGAACAACGAGGTGCTGGTCGTTGAGCAGTCCGGCAATGAAGGTGACGCCACGAAGGCTACAGTTGGTAGCTCCGGCAAGGAAGTTGCCGCGTGCACCAACTGTCAGGCTGTGGCGGTCGCCGACAAGCGGGACGGCTCCGGCAAGCAATACTGTAAGATTCACCGCACCAAGGGCCATGACCTCCAGAGCTGCAAGAAGGTCGAGCAGCTCGTCCAGCAACAGAGGGCTGAGTACGAGCGGCGCGACAGGGAGAGAGCCCAAGGAGGTGCCGAGAAACCTGGCCAGAAGCGCACCGGCCAGGAAGGACGCCGCGGGAAGGCCAAGCAGCGGCAAGGAGACAGACCTCCCCGCGGTCGCGACAACGACGAAGACGACGGTGAGGATGAAGACATGGATGACGTTGAGACCAGTGAGCAGGAGTTTCAGAAAGCCACAGAGGTCTTGTGCGTTGACGGGGGTGCTTCCCTGCATACCTCGCACCGCCAACTCAAACAGTGGGTGCGGGAAGTCAATGCAGCGGAACCACCCATCGAATCGCGCAAGCTTCTGAAGTGGTCCAGCACGCCTATCATCTTTGACATTGAGGACCACCCTGATCGCACAACCGCGGTCGGGTGTCTGCCGATGTTGGTTTCACCAACTATCCGCAACCTCAAGGTCACCAAGATGCTAGTTGACGGCGGGGCCGGCTTAAACCTGATCTCCTCCGCTGTGCTCCGAAAACTCCAGATCCCTGACAGCGAGCTCGAAGAGACCGGCACATTCCAAGGAATCAGTCCGGGAAGGAGCAAGCCGAAAGGGAAGGTCACGCTGCCGGTAACATTCGGCAGCGAGTTAAACTTCAGGACTGAGAGGGTCACGTTCGATGTTGCCGATATCCCGTTGCCTTACAACGGGATACTTGGCCGTCCAGCACTCGCCAAGTTCATGGCGGCCTCTCATTATGCATACAGCATACTGAAGATGCCAGGCCCGATAAGCGTCATCTCTATCCCTGGCGACAGGAAGGATGCGCTTATCTGTGCCGACAAGATCTACCGGGAAGCAGCAGCCACGGCAGATCGCCATCCACTTGCCGCTGAAGCTCCCGGGGGCAAGAAGACCAAGTCCGGCAAGAGCTCTGATGCCCACTCCGGCAAGCGCACCTCTTCGGAGTGCTGCACTGCCGTCGAGGATGCACCATCGAGCTCCACCGGCAAGAAGACCAAGTCCGGCAAAAGCTCTGATGCCCACTCCGGCAAGCGCGCCTCTTCGGAGTGCTGCGCTGCCGTCGAGGACGCACCATCGAGCTCCACCGGCAAGCACAAGAAGACGATGGCAGCTCCGCCAGAGACGAAGAAGGTGTCCGCCAAGGAGGATGGCACTGGTGGTACCTTCACCATCAGTGCCGCGCTTGATCCTAAATAGGAAGGCGTGCTCGTTGCTTTCCTGCGGGCGAATGTCGACGTGTTTGCATGGCAACCGTCTGACATCCCCGGTGTTCCCAGGAAAGTGATTGAGCACCACCTTGCCGTTTGTCCTCATGCGCGGCCCGTCAAGCAGAAAGTCCGGAAGCAGGCGGTGGAGCGCCAAGAATTCATTGCGGAGGAAATCAAGAAACTGGAAGCAGCAGGCCTTGTCAGAGGAGTGCTCCATCCCACGTGGTTGGCCAATCCTGTAGTCGTGTGCAAGGCAAACGGGAAATGGAGGCTTTGCATCGATTTCACCGATGTTAACAAAGCTTGTCCCAAAGACCCATTTCCTTTGCCGCGCATTGACCAGATTGTTGACTCCACAGCTAGATGTGATTTGCTTTCATTTCTTAATGCATACTCCGGGTATCATCAGATCTTCATGGCAGAGGAGGATGAAGAGAAGACCACATTTATTCCTCCATGTGGCACGTACTGTTTCGTACGGATGCCTTTCGGATTAAAGAATGCTGGTTCGACATTTGCAAGAGTAGTCCATATTGCTCTTGAGCCACAAATACACAGAAATGTGGAAGCCTACATGGATGATATAGTGGTCAAGAGCAAGGACAGAGCAACCCTGATCCAAGACTTGGACGAGACCTTCGCAAATCTGCGCAAGATCAGCCTCAAGCTCAACCCAGAGAAGTGCATGTTCGGAGTTCCCTCCGGCAAGCTTCTCGGGTTCTTCGTGTCTCAGCGGGGAATTGAAGCCAACCCCGACAAGATCAAGGCCATTGAGCAAATTGAAGCACCAAAGCGCGTCAAGGATGTACAGAAACTTGCCGGTTGCGTGGCTGCTCTCAGCAGGTTTATTTCTCGGTCTGCTGAGCGCGCCCTGCCGTTTTTCAAATTATTGAAAAAGGCAGGTCCAATGAAATGGACTCTGGAAGCGGAGGCTGCGCTGCAAGACCTGAAGAGATACCTGTCCTCCCCTCCAGTACTTGTCGCGCCTAAGCCACAAGAGAAGTTGCTGCTGTACATAGTGGCAACCAATCAAGTGGTTAGTGCTGCGTTGGTAGCAGAGAGGGAGGCAGATGATGAGCCAGCAACCGCGGCAAGCGCATCCAGCGACAAGCAGGGGGCTTCCCCGACAAGCTCTGGTCCCGACAAAGATGGATCTGCGCAGATGCATGAGGAGACGCGGAAGAAAATGGTGCAACACCCAGTTTACTTTGTCAGTTCCCTCCTGCAGGGAGCTAGGTCAAGGTACTCTAGTGTGCAGAAGTTGCTTTTCGGCCTTCTCATGGCCTCGAGAAAGCTGCGCCATTACTTCCAAGCACACGAGATTACAGTTGTCACTCGCTTTCCGCTGAAGAGGATACTGCAGAATCCAGAAGCGACAGGCAGGATTGTCGAGTGAGCACTGGAACTGTCAAGCTTTGGTCTCAAGTTCGAAAGCACTTCAACTATCCAGAGCAGAGCATTGGCAGAATTTATAGCAGAATGGACGCCAACGCCAGATGAAGAAGTTCCAGAAACGGGCATCCCCGACAAGGAGGCAAGCAAAGAGTGGCTGATGTACTTTGATGGTGCCTTTTCGCTGCAAGGCGCCGGCGCTGGTGTGCTGCTTATCGCACCCACCGGAGAGCACCTCAAGTACATAGTCCAGATGCACTTTCCCAAGGAGCAAGCAACGAATAATACTGCAGAGTACGAAGGCTTGCTTGCCGGTCTCCGGATCGTGGCAGACCTTGGGATCAAAAAGCTCCTTGTCAGGGGTGACTCCCAGCTTGTCGTCCGCCAAGTAAACAAGAATTATCAGAGTCCGTTGATGGAAGCTTACATCGACGAAGTGAGAAAGCTGGAAGAGCGCTTTGACAGCCTACAAATGGAGCACGTTCCGAGATCTCAGAACGCCCTTGCTGATGGCCTGTCAAAGTGCGCCGCACTTAGGCTACTTGTGGAACCAGGGACCTTTGTGCTCAAGCTGACCCAACCGTCCGTAACACCATCAACTGGACAAAGCAAGAAGAGGAAGTTGACTCCTGGTGACTACCTGCCGGCAGAGCTTCCCGAAGCCGCCGCCAAGAAGGTCCCCAAGATCAACACCGAAGGCGCTGAGGAGCAGTCTGCTCCGGCAAGCCCTAGGGCTTGTTCCGTTGAAGCAGAAGCTCCCGGCAAGTTTGTTGCGGAATGTCACGCTCCGGCAGAGACACAGCTTCTCGCCGTAGAAGCGGATATTCCCGCAGCAATCTCCAAGATCAACGCCAAGAGCGCCGGGGAGCAAGATGCTCCGGCAAGCCCCAGGGTTTGTTCCGTTGAAGCTGAAGCTCCCGGCAAACTTGTCGGGGAACGTCAAGCTCCGGCGGAGACACAGCTTCTCGCCGTAGAAGCGGATGTTCCCGCGGCAGCAGAGTTGCCTTTAGTCCTTGTTGTCGAGCCATAGGCTCCAACGTGGGCGCAGCAGATTGTCCGTTTCCTTCAGACAGGAGAACTTCCCGAAGAGCAAGAAGAAGCCGAAAGAGTAGCCAGGCAGTCAAGTATGTACCAGTTCGTCGACAAGACACTGTACAGAAGAAGACTCAACGGTGTGAAATTGAGGTGCATTCCCTAGGAAGACGGACAGAAGCTGTTGGCAGAGATACACGGAGGCATATGTGGTCACCACATTGGCGCGAGAGCACTTGTCGGCAAAGCGTTCCGGCAAGGTTTCTTCTGGCCAACAGCCCTCCAGGATGCAACTGCACAAGTAACCTAGTGTGAAGCGTGCCAGTTCCATTCCAAGCAGATACACCAGCCAGCTCAAGCTCTCCAGACGATCCCTTTATCCTGGCCATTTTCGGTCTGGGGGCTCGACATCCTCGGCCCCTTCCCCCGAGCTGTCGGGGGCTTTGAGTACTTGTACGTCGCAATCGACAAGTTCACAAAGTGGCCGGAAGTGGAACCAGTGAGGAAGGTGACCGCACAGTCAGCCGTCAAGTTCTTCAGGTCGATTGTCTGCCGCTTCGGGATCCCTAACCGGATAATCACCGACAACGGCACACAATTTACGAGCCACGCCTTCATGCAGTACGTCCAAGATCTTGGCGCCAAGGTCTGCTTCACTTCTTTTGCTCACCCGAAAAGCAACGGTCAAGCAGAGAGGGCAAACGCCGAGGTGCTGCGCGGGCTCAAGACCAGAACTTTCGACAGGCTGCACAAGTGCGGAAGAAACTGGATCGAGGAGCTACCGGTGGTTCTTTGGTCGATCAGAACGACGCCAAATCGAGCCACTAGACAGACACCCTTTGCTCTAGTCTATGGAGCAGAGGCAGTTACCCCCACGGAACTCGTATACGGGTCACCTCGAGTGCTCGCTTACGATGAGCTTGAGCAAGAGCGGCTGCGGCAAGATGACGCGCTGCTCCTTGAGGAAGATCGTCTCCAGGCTGCTGTGCGAGCTGCTCGCTATCAGCAATCTCTGCGCCGCTACCACAGCCGCAGAGTCAATGCCAGGAGTCTCGAGGAAGGCGACCTTATTCTTCGGCGCGTTCAGTCGGCCAAGAATTCCAACAAGTTGACGCCGAAGTGGGAAGGCCCTTACCGGGTGAAACGAGTCACAAGGCCTGGCGCTGTCCGCCTTGAGACCGAAGATGGCATTCCAGTGAGCAACTCCTGGAACATCGAGCATCTTCGTAAGTTTTACCCGTAAGGCGCGGTTGTCGGACCCCGTCCGGCAACCACCTTTCTGTACAAGTCTTGCCGCTGTTGCATGTAATCCTTTGTACAGAGCCAGGCGCAGACCCTGAGCACCAGAGAATGAAGCGCTGCATACCCCGGGGTTATAGCATGCATGCTAGGTTGAGTCTCGTCCTTGGTTAGGGTCGATAGTCCCTAACAGCGGCTAACCCCTAGCTTAGAGGTCGAGTGTCCGTCCCTTTGCTTTTCCTTCGTTTGCAGGGCTCGCACGTCCTGGCCAGACCACCTGGAGACAAAAAGGAGAAGAAGGGCGCGCCGGCACCTGGGCCCCGGCAAGAACGCCGGGGGCTGCGAATGCCAAGATGTCACCCCCGGCAAGCTAGAGTTGCCGGGGGCTGCAATATCAGATAAGTCTTTCATCCCTCTTCATGCATCCTCTTATGGACTGGGGAATGCGAGCTCGCGTTTCTTCCCGAAAACTGCCGTGCTCCCTCGCTCTAGGCCCTGGAGCTAGTTCCCGGGGCCAAGTTTGGTCGTAGTCGCGGCAGCAAAGGGATGAAACGAGGAGGCCACACCCACCTCGTTCCCGCCTCCGTCAAAGGCGTGAGAACGGTCGAAGCGACGTGGGAAGGCGGCGGGGCTTGTTGTCGGGGAATGGAATGCCTGTCCGAGAGATACCAAGGATTTGTTCCTTGGCGTGGGTTCAACCCGCGAGGCAAAAAACCCGGCAAACATCCCCTTTTCATTAAAAAACATCCCATACAGGTACAATCCATAGAGGATGAAAAACATGAAGAGAGGATTACAAGTTCTAGATACAACTAAGGCCCGAAGGCTTACAATCAAAAAGATAAGGTGCCCGTAATCCCTCTCCTGTCCCTCTCTTCAGGAGGTAGGTCAAGGAGGCGAAAAGGGGAAAGGGGCGCCAAGGCGAGCTACAGGTGCCAGAAGACACCAAGAGAACATCCCGGGGGCCGGACGGTGATGGCGACGCCGGGAGAAGGATGCGAAGGAGGGGCGGCAGGACGTCAGCACGCTGTCGAGGGCACCACGCCCTCGTACTCTGACCTGACGGCCTTGTCGCCAGCCCTCTTCCCCTTCTGCGGCCTCCCTACGCCAGCCGCCCAAGGAGACGCCCCCGGGGAGTTCAAGAAGCCGGCGGCGCGGATGATGGGGTCGCTGGTGCCGCACGAGACGGCGCCCGACACCTAGTCAGAGCCGCCATCCTGCCGCCCGCCACCCTCACCATCACTGCCGCTCTCCTCCTCGTCACTCTCGCTCGAGCAGGAGCCTTCGCTATCGGAGGAGCTGTCCACGCAGCACTTCGCCCGGGTGCCGAAGCACCCGAAGACCTTGACGGAGAGAAGATCGCCCTCCACCAGCTTAAAATGGAGGGTGAACCCCTCCATCAGGCTGTGGATGCGGGAGAACGTCTTCCACCCTCGATCGAGATACATCACACTAGCCGCTGGGAACACCACGCGGACTCGCGTGCCGCTGATCCCACAGCCCCTCATGTGTAATCTCAGAGTTTCGGGCGGGTCCGACTCCATCGCGCTCGCGAACGGAGCTGGAAGCCGGAGGCGACGACGAGGCACCCGGTGCAGCTTGACGAAGAACTCGCAAGGGTTGTCCCCTATATGGACCTCCGCGGGGGGAGGAGCCGCCGGCGGGGGCGAAGCTGGCGCGTCGCCCCGCCCGCCTCTTCCCCGAGCGCCTCGACCTCGTCCTCGACCTTGTCCACGACCTCGCCCCCTCCCTCTTCCCCTTATGGCTGGCTCTACCACCACGAGCGAGGAAGAGGGGAGGGTGCGCTGTCTGGCGGCGACCCTCGCCGCCACCGATGAAGGCCCAGGATTCCCTTTCTCCATGGCGAATGAGAGAAAGGGGAGCAGAAGCTGAAGAAAGGAGGAGACAAGAGAGTGCAGGCTTCGGTGCTCCCTTCCCGCTCCTTATAAAGGAGCGAAGTGGGAGCCCAGCCGCCCCACTCAGCGAATCAAGGCACGGGAAGAGCAGGGAGGCGGGCCGACCCGCCATCTCTGCTCGCAACGGCCCAGGTTCCCGCTCCCACCGTCCATGATCCCAAGTGCATGGGAGCCGCGTGGCGGGGATGCGGAACTGAGGCGACGGATGGGGCGGCCTCGCCCTACCCCGTAATCTCGGGGAGTGGGCGCTTCGAAAACCGCGCACTGGCCCCGTCCAGTAAATGCGCCACGCCCCCACGCCTACCTCCGTTTGGAGAAGAAGGCGTGGGCCGTTCCCCTTCATCATGGCTTGACGCATGCTCGCGGGGCTTAGCTCCGCGCGCGCGTGCCGCCCACGTCACCCGCGACACCGCGTTTGACGCATGCCGTTCCGGGCGTGCGCGATGGAAGCGGAGAGATATACGACGTGACCCAGGCCGCGCGTGCCCGTGCACTGCTCTGGGCCTGGCCCAACAGCGCTCGGCACCGTGTCTGGCCCAGGCCCGGGGGCTCCTGTCGGTGTACTAAAGTAGGGGTACCCTTAGTACCCCGAACTTGTGCACGGGCAGTCGCAGCGTCCCGCGGCAAGGCCTGCCAGGTCACCGCCAAGATCCTCCGTGGTCCCTTTGAAGACCATTCAAGAACAAAGTACTCAAGACAAGACCCCGGCAAGAGGAGCTTGCCGGGAAGAAGGCAAGACCCCGGCAAGAGTAGCTTGCCGGGAAGGCCATCAGAAGCGTCCCAAGGCCCCGGCAAGAGGCGCTCGCCGGGAAGGCCATCCAAGGCATTCCAAGGAACTTGCCGTGGCGCGCTACGCGCCCCGACAAGGCCCGGTGAGCGACAAGCTCCCGGAAGCGACAAGTCGACGGCCGCGGCAAGGCGCTTGCCACGGCAAGCCCCCACTCCACGCCCGCGCTCCAGCACATCCACCCACGTGTCGCTCTGGGGCCCCTCCCAAGCGCACGTGGCAGGAGGTTGTGCAGCTAGGGGCGTGCGGTGGCACGCGGGCGCTGACAAGACAACCATCGTGGCAAGACGGTGGCGTCCCTAGCGGTCCCTTTCGGTGCTGTCTAGGCGACACAGACGGACATTTAATGCCCTTGTCCCCTGCCGTCAGGGTTAGGTATGATAACACTGTAGCGGGTATCTGTGCCTACTACAGCACCTAGCTGTGTCTATCCACGGCACCCTTTCCATTTTTCCCTTCGCCCCCGTTGCTCTATGTCGGTAACCCCTTGAGTATAAAAGGAGGCCCGTGCAACGTTGAGGGGGGTCGGCCATTTTGAGAGCCTTCGAGAGGAGGCCATTCCAACGCCCACGCTCAGTCTCGCTAGTCGCCGGTGTGCACTGTAGCACCCCGCGCTCCCGAGCTAGAAATCAATACCAAACCACAAAGCAGGAGTAGGGTTTTACGCATCCGTGCGGCCCAAACCTGGGTAAATCGCTCGCGTGCTTCGCCTCGATTTACTCCTCGCACGACCAACCGCCCGCGTGCTTCGCCTCGATCTGCTCTTTGCGCAACCTCCGCCCCCCGCCGAACCAAAAGGGACCCGGTCCGCCGGTCCCATAGGTGTCCGTGGATCAGAAACCCCGGCAGAGTTCAAGAAAGGTTACCCTGCTGGGGAGCTGCAGCGCAAGCAGCTGAGCAAGATGATGAGACTGCGCTTGTTCAACACTTATATCTTCCTCACTCTGAAAGATAAACAAGCAGACAGATGACAGGTTTTGCACATAAAAGTATCAGTGCGGACAATTCATCACATTTCTTACTGACGAATAAAGTGACACAGTTTAAATTTTCATTAACACAATATGGTATTGTTCAGGTCAAGACATGGCAGGAAATGACATTGTGAAGGAGTTGGCAGCTTCACGACACCACTGGATTACAGATCTAGAACTCAGAAGTATCAATGGTTAGTGTGCTGTCAATTTATACCATTTCAGATTGGCAAATAAAGAGATGGTTTAAATAATAGTAAAATGATATGACATTGTTCATAGTTAAGACATTGCAAAATATGACATTGTGCTGTGGTGGGTAGGTTCACTACACTACTGGATTACAGATCTAGAACTCAGAAGTATCAATGGTTAGTGTGCTGTCAATTTATACCATTTCAGATTGGCAAATAAAGAGATGGTTTAAATAATAGTAAAATGATATGACATTGTTCATAGTTAAGACATTGCAAAATATGACATTGTGCTGTGGTGGGTAGGTTCACTACACTACTGGATTACAGATCTAGAACTCAGAAGTATCAATGGTTAGTGTGCTGTCAATTTATACCATTTCAGATTGGCAAATAAAGAGATGGTTTAAATAATAGTAAAATGATATGACATTGTTCATAGTTAAGACATTGCAAAATATGACATTGTGCTGTGGTGGGTAGGTTCACTACACTACTGGATTACGGATGAAGAACAGAAGCATACATGCAGTGCAAAAGAATATCACTTGCTCTGTATAGTTTAATTTACATGGTATGAAGAAGGAAGTTGGTTGTACAAGTGAAAACTTAAATTGAGAAAGGACAAACTTTTGTTTATGAACTACATAATAGACTTTAAACAAGCAATTTGATGCAAACACCAAAAATAAATAGCTGTTGCAGTCATGCCTAACCAAATATATACAACAAAGTTTGAAGGCTTGAGATGGACAAACTTACATTATTGGTGAAGACAGACTCTATAAAGGCCTTGTCCGATGGGGGGGGGGCAATTCAACAAGTTTACCACAGAATCTTCTTCAAAAGCATTGCCTTTATTCTACATTTTGTTAAGAGTAATTATAGATGTGATAATATATGAAAAAATGGAGAATATTTAAGATAAGATGAAGAGTGATGCTACATAACCAAGTAGCTATAAATGTAAGTGCAGCGATACAGGCAAAAGGTACAACCAAGAGCAATGCACAGCTAAACTTCTTCAGTACCAACCTTATGGTAAGAGTAAATATAGATCTGATGTGTAGAAAATGGAGGGCAAAGGAAAATAAGCTGCAGAGTGATGGTACATGAACAACTACCTGTCATTATAAGTACATTGATAAAGGACAGCATGTACTTACAAGAACAATGCAGAGCTAAAAAACATTGGCATTGGATATATTCTACACTAATGTAACCATTCATACAGATCAGATAATTTGGAGCGAACAATTGATAAGCAAGCTATCATGCATACTGCTGTCACATAATGAACCAGGTATGTACGCAAGTACAGTGATACAGGACAAGAGGTACTAACAAGAGCAAAGCAGCGTGTAGCATATTTGCGATATCCTGTCGTTCTTGTCAAACCAGAATTCTTCTTTGAGCAGATTTCCTGCAAAAATGATCCGTAAGGCACATGCGGAAAAGTAGAAGTTCAAATTGTCATGTGATTTCATAGACAGTACCTCATCCTGGGAACAAGACCGGTGCATAAAAAGGTTTTTCCATTCAATGTCTTCTAAATTTAGCACAGGAGACTTCACCGGAAATTCGTTTATAGACTTGCCATCAAAGTGTGATTTCCTCAGGTAACACCGATACTGCTGCAATGCTTCCTTGAAAAGCACAAGCAAGCTTTGCTCGTCATGACTATCCAGATTGACCCTCGCCTAGTTACAACAATGTAATGTAAATCATTCATGTGTTCAATCAGCAGAAAACAGGAAAATAATAACCATGAATAATAGCACTTACACGTAAGTTGGACAGGAAGATGTGAAAATGGTGTTTGTCTTCACAATAATCTTCCCATGATGGGAATATATGCACGTAGTCCCTAACAACATTGAAAGCATTGTCTTTTAAACTGGGAATAAATGGAATGGGGTTCCAATCTGCAGGAATTGCCCATCTCTGCAGTTGGGATAGGTCTTCGGCCAGTGGACTTGTTGTACTTTTTGCTGGAGTGAGATTTTTCTATGGTACAGCTAGTGCTATGGCAAATGAAATCGGTATACCTTTTGCTGGAGTGCAGGTCCTGTGTGGTGGGGCTAATGGTGTGGCCAGTGAAGTATGGGTACAGTCTGCTGGAGTCGGTCCTACGTTTTGTGTCACTGGTTGTACAACCAATATAAGTGGGGTGCTGTCTGATTTCTCCGGCACCATCACGTTTTTCAAGGACTTTGCTGGTGCTCCTTCAGGTTCGGCAATCACCCTCTTCCTTTTTGATGTCTGATGCACAAGAATATCATTTGAGTGAAAAAACATGGTATGATGACAGATGGAATATGTATTGATAATGGATGGGCATGGCATCTCGACATATATGATGAGTAAACTAAGCAGATGGTGGTGCAACAAAGTAGAAGAAATGCAAGACAACATATGCAAGATACCTGCAATCAATAAAACATTGCCAAATTAGAACAGGCACCTTGATGGGTGAACAGGACAGGCCATCTGCCTTTGACTCCTCGAGGTTAGAATAGTCATTAGGATGATATTCTGAACAAGAATCAACAGGTGGGAAGCGTATGAGTTTCATTGCATCCAGAATGGCACTCAATGCCTTGGTGCCAATTTTGTAAGTCATCGTAGTGTTTAGCTTCAAGAGTGGACTGCTGCTAGTGTGACACAAAGCAGCTACACAGATCATAGTGTAGATATAACGGGAAAACCTTAAGCATCAGAGTAAATTCAGCAAAGTGGAACTTGCTGGAATATATGTGCTAGTATTGCTGGTACGGCTAGAGAGGCTTCGGATACCAGCTCTCTTCAAGTGAAGGTGCGGTACTATTAATATCAATGTAACTCTCAAAGGCGACACAGCTCCCCGCATTTCCTTGCTATTCTTATAGGATTCAAGTGGGCATGCCACTACAAATCCTATTCCTATGTTTACAAGATCCTACGAATCAAAGAGGCTCAAAGTGTCCATCACAACCGACCGTATAGACCTCTACACTACAAATGTCCCTGCTCATCTTCAGTACAAGGAACATACTGTACTACTATCATACTCCCTCCGTTCCAAAATATAAGTCTTGGTAGAGATTTCCACTATGGATCACATACAGATGTATCCAGGTACATTTTAGAGTGTAGATTCACTCATTTTGCTCCATATGTAGTCCATGGTGGAATCTATACAAAGACTTGTATTTAGGAACGGAGAGAGTACATATTAAAGAAGAACGGAAGAGGAATATGGTAAAGAAGAGCAAGCAGATTTTGGATAATAAAATGTTGGTTGCGCAGTGCCCACACATGATGAACCAGAGCGCATTAAGAATGCAACTCCTAGCTGTCTCTCGACCATTTCAGGCGGTTGGATGAAGATCCTACGTCTCCTAACCCTTCTTCTTCCTCGTCTCTGATTCTTCCCATACAGAACACCGCATGGGCCGCCGGCCAGACCACCGGCCCCCACCGCCTGTGTTCCTCCCCCACCCCCCCCCCCCCCCCCCCCCGTGTCGAGTTTTCTTCGTTTGATGAGGCCCCACAACCACCCGAGCCCCTTCGATCGCACCGGCGAACTCCGGCGGTCTCTGAAAAATCGACTGACCCAATTTTGAAATTTAGTCTACTGTGATTTAACTAGTGTGGAATATAAAAGGGGAAAACCATAAGCATTGCGAATATGGTGTTGAGCGTGCCATGGGGGATCTGAAGGTGCAAACCAGGCAAAGGGAACTTCGCAACCAAGACAAGAAATCAGAGTAAAGAAGTGGCGATCTATTTTCTTGCTGCGATAAATAAGTTGAGCAGATACGAAAGAGTACCGCCTCTGGTGCAGTGCCGTGTAGGCATCTGTTGAGAATTTGACGGTGCTGCGGTAGCGATGGCTGTCGATGGCGTGGAAGCAGATCTAGGAGGGTAGACGGTGGCGGCGGGGCGCGGTGGACGAGACGGTCATAGGAGCGGCGCCGACAAGGTGGACGACGGTAGGGATGAAGTGAGAGGACGGGATGCAAGGATCCCGGTCCGAAGCCGTGGATGAGAGAGGTCAATCTCTTGTAATGGACGGCGGTGTCAGGGTATCAGCTCCGGCATGGTGGAGGAGGACGGCGGTGGACGGGGTGGCGGACGGCGGCGGACGGAGGAGGGTGGGGTGGAGAGGGTGTTTTGGCGCCCACGGAGTACGAATGGGGAAAAGGGAGGTAGAGAGGAAGGGGGGAACCATGTATTCAGGGCGCGCTTGTCTCAAATGCGAGGAAATTTACAAACTTAGCCCCCGTTTCAAATTTCTACTACATCACAGCAACACTAGTCGGTCGGGGATAGGACGGTAATCTCGCACACACCGAATATTTGCCGACGAGAGTTTGTTTTTGGCGCCCACCGTGTATGAATATGAATCAGGGAGGGAGTCGATTTCGGCCGAGGACACACTGTGTTTTGGTGCCCACCGTGTATGAATCCGGGTGAGAGGCGGTTACGTCATGTTTGGGTGAAATTACAAACCTACCCCTATCGAAACCTATAGAAATCCAGCATATAGGCTTTGCGTGGCAAGGATAGGCAACAGTGATTTCCATCTCGCAGATTTTGGTTCCGGGCGGTTACTGCGACTTTCCCTGCTCCGTTCAAATTTTGCAGAGTGCATGTTTACCGTGCCAACTCAATTCGAATCCCATTTGTATTCTATTTTTTTTGGCGGGATCCATTTTCAATTGGAATTACATTCTATATACATCATTTTTTTATATATACTTTCAAAAGCACAACACCATTTATACATAAATATGGTTTACAAATGGCATGATCTCAGATTCATAAGGTGTATCCATCAATTTGGATTTTCAAATATTTGAAACCACTTTATGTTGAAATCCAATGTATGCATTCCTTGCTAACTGTCTCCAATTAATGTGTGTTTCATGCGGTTTTTTTTACTTCTCAAACATGTATAATGTGTTTCACACACGCAACATATAGTGTAATCCCGTTTAGACATTAATTGCATATAATCCATGCATTGTTTGTAATTGAAGAATCTATGGATCACCAATATTGATAAACTATATAACATTACACGTGTGCCCAAATTCAAATGAATATGCATGTTTGATACACCAATTTGTGTTATGATATTATCGATGTCGTGATCTCCAGTTTAAATATTTGAATCCCCTTTAATCCAGATATTCGTCTCATATAGCTATCACTCATGCTTATATAGGACTATCTCTCTGGACCTATACGCGTTCATCGTCTCTCAGGTATCTCTCGTGCTACCTGTATGTCGACAATGATCTTTTTATCTTCATAACACACTGACGATACTCTCTCCCTCGACCTTCATCACTCTATCTCTCTCTAAGTATATCTCGCTCTCTGCTATGTGTCTCTAACTATGATTCTCCATGTGGAATCTCTTTCTCTCACACAAACACAAAACTTTGTCTCCCGGGGTCTCATTTCTCTCTACTATTCCCATGTGTGCCACTCGCACACCCCTCATACAGAGATGTCTTTCGCTCCTTAGATATGAGAACCTACGACTCTTCCTCATCAATATCTCTTTCTCACACACAAACACAAACTCTGTCTCCCAGGGTCTCATATTTCTCCATTGTTCTCTTGTATGTCGCTCACACACACCCTCTCTCCCTAGAGATATCTTGCGTTCCCTCATATGTCTCTCTAGCTATCACTCTTGTTGTGAAATATCTTTCTCTCTCGCAGACACAAAACTCCATCTCTCTGGATCTCATTTCTCTCTGATATCTGTTTGTATGTGACTCACACGCACCCTCTCTCTATCTCTCTCAAACCCACACACATAACCCAGCCTTCTGATCCACTCGACTCCTATCTCTAACGCACACTAGCTAGCATCTTTATCTTTCTATTTATCTGTTTCTCCATCAACCTTCTTTCTCGCCCTCACTCTTGATTCCTATCACGCACACTGCATATGTTTCTCTCTACATGCAGTCAAGTGCCCTCTCACACACATATATAACTTCACCCTTTGAACCACCCGACGGTCATCTCCAACACCCAAACTAGCGGATGTCCCTCTAGCTAGCATCTCCATCTCTGTATCTATCTGTAGTTTCTCTGTCAACATTTCTTTCTCGCACGGAGTCTTGCTTCCTATCACCCACACTATATATGTCTCTCCATACATATGCATTTATAGGTTGGTCTCTTTTGCACAATCGTTGCGCCTCACTCCCTCTGCTCGCCATAGATGCATGCTCCAGCCCACGCCACTATCTCTTAAAGACAAAAACACATGCTCAATTGTCGGGACTTCTTCCATGCATTCTCACATGCATGCATATTGTCATACCGGTCCGTCTCTCCCATGTCGTTGATCTTATGACTTATGTCTTCTTTCTTTTATCTCGATCATGCGCGCGCGCGCACACACACATCCCACATATACATGTATACCTCTCACACATGCACGTTCAAGGTCTCTATGTCTCCATACGTAGTTAATTACCCTCAATCCTAACGCCACATCGAATCGTTCTCCTCTTTTGTGCACATAACTTCCGCCTAGATGGGTAAAACACACACTCACACTTAACAATCTCCTTCTAGCTACCCCCTGCCTCTCACTCTTCCCCTATATCCCCGAAACCAATAAGACCATCCCTTAGTTTAATTCCCGCCTACATGCACCATCGATATATAGTAGTCTTCCTCGGTGTCTCTCGAACAAACACGTTCTCTCGAAGTCGACTCCTCTCATGCATATAGGTTCTAATGCGTTTTTCGAGGCTAACTTTGACCAAACGTTAGAGCAATAATATATGACATGCAACTTACACAAAGCATACGTTCAATTTTGTATGTCAAAGGAGCTTCCAATAATATAATTTGCATAGTATACATCTCATGTGCTATTAATCTTGTCAATAGTCAAAGGCTGTCTTGAAAAACACATTAGGCCCTATATAGATGGAAGGAGGGAGTAGGTCCCATGCAAAAAATGAGAATAAGATTCAAACATCTGGGCATCGTGGCTCGGTCGATAACATTGAGAAACTTGGTTTTAAAATCATGAAACTTAGCATGGTGTCATGTCATGGTAGTACCTGCTACGTCTTGAGCTTGCGTTGGTTTTCCCCGAAGAGGAAGGGATGATGCAGCAGAGTAGCGTAAGTATTTCCCTCAGTTTTTGAGAACCAAGGTATCAATCCAGTAGGAGGCCACGCTTAAGTCCCTCGTACCTGCACAAAGCGATAGCTACTCGCAACCAACACGATTAGGGGTTGTCAATCCCTTCACGGTCACTTACGAGAGTGATATCTGATAGATATAATATTTTTGGTATTTTTGGTATAAAGATGCAAAGTAAAAAATAAAAAGCAAAGTAAAAAGCAAAGCAAGATTAAAGTAATGGAGATTGATATGATGAGAATAGACCCGGGGGCCATAGGTTTCACTAGTGGCTTCTCTCAAGAGCATAAGTATTGTACGGTGGGTGAACAAATTACTATTGAGCAATTGACAGAATTGAGCATAGTTATGAGAATATCTAGGCATGATCATGTATATAGGCATCACGTCCGTGACAAGTAGATCGAAACGATTCTGCATCTACTACTATTACTCTACTCATCGACCGCTATCCAGCATGCATCTAGAGTATTAAGTTAAAAATAGAGTAACACCTTAAGCAAGATGACATGATGTAGAGACATAAATTCATGCAATATGAAATAAACCCCATCTTGTTATCCTCGATGGCAACGATACAATACGTGCCTTGCTGCCCCTTCTGTCACTGGGTAAGGACACCGCAAGATCGAACCCAAAGCTAAGAACTTCTCCCATGGCAAGAACTACCAATCTAGTTGGCCAAACCAAACGGATAATTCAAAGAGACTTGCAAAGATAACCAATCATAAATAAAAGAATTCAGAGAAGATTGAAATATTATTCATAGATAGACTTGATCATAAACCCACAATTCATCGGTCTCAACAAACACGCCGCAAAAAGAAGATTACATCGAATAGATCTCCACAAGAGAGGGCGAGAACTTTGTATTAAGATTCAAAGAGAGAGAAGAAGCCATCTAGCTACTAACTATGGACCCGAAGGTCTGAGGTAAACTACTCACACTTCATCGGAGGGGCTAGGATGATGTAGAAGCCCTCCGTGATGACGGCCCTCTTCCGGCGGAGCTCCGAAACAGGCCCCAGGATGGGATCTCATGGATATAGAAAGTTGCGGCGGTGGAATTAGGTTTTTGGCTCCTGTTCTGATCATTTGGGGGTACATGTGTATATATAGGAGGAAGAAGTACGTCGGTGGAGCACCGAGGAGCCCACGAGGCAGGGGGCGCGCCCTGGGGGGGGTGACCCCCACCCTCGTGACCTCCTCTTTGACTCCCTGGAGTAGGGTCCAAGTCTCCTGGACCACGTTTGGTGAGAAAATCACATTCTCGAAGATTTTATTCCGTTTGGAATCCGTTTGATATTCTGTTTCTCCGAAACACTGAAATAGGCAAAAAACAGCAATTCTGGGCTGGGCCTCCGGTTAATAGGTTAGTCCCAAAAATAATATAAAATTGGAAAATAAAGCCCAATATAGTCCAAAACAATAGATAATATAGCATGGAGCAATAAAAAATTATAGATACGTTGGAGACGTATCAGGCATCCCCAAGCTTAATTCCTGCTCGTCCTCGAGTAGGTAAATGATAAAAAGAGAATTTTTGATGCGGAGTGCTACTTGGCATAATTTCAATGCAAATCTTCTTAATTGTGGTATGAATATTCAGATTCAAAAGATTCAAGACAAAAGTTTATATTGACATAAAAATAATAATACTTCAAGCATACTAACAAAGCAATTATGTCTTCTCAAAATAACATGGCCAAAGAAAGTTATCCCTACAAAATCATATAGTCTGGCTATGCTCCATCTTCACCACACAAAGTATTTAAATCATGCACAACCCCGATGACAAGCCAAGCAATTGTTTCATACTCTAACTTTTTCAAAACTTTTTCAATCTTCACGCAATACATGAGCGTGAGCCATGGATATAGCACTATAGGTGGAATAGAATGGTGGTTGTGGAGAAGACAAAAAAGGAGAAGATAGTCTAAGATCAACTAGGCATATCAACGGGCTATGGAGATGCCCATCAATAGATATCAATGTGAGTGATTAGGGATTGCCATGCAACGGATGCACTAGAGCTATAAATGTATGAAAGCTCAAAAAGAAACTAAGTGAGTGTGCATCCAACTTGCTTGCTCACGAAGACCTAGGGCAATTTTGAGGAAGCCCATCATTGGAATATACAAGACAAGTTCTATAATGTAAAATTCCCACTAGTATATGAAAGTGACAACATATGAGACTCTCTATATGAAGAACATGGTGCTACTTTGAAGCACAATATATGAGACTCGCTATATCATGGTGCTACTTTGAAGCATAAGTGTGGAAAAAAGGATAGTAGCATTGCCCTTTTTTGGGCCTTCTTTTTTTCTTTGGCCTTTTTTGGGGACAATGCTCTATTAAATGATGATCATCACACTTTTATTTATTTACAACTCAATGATTACAACTTGATTCTAAAACAAAGTATGACTCTATATGGATGCCTACGGCGGTGTACCGGGATATGCAATGAATCAAGAGTGACAAGTATGAAAAAATTATGAACGGTGGCTTTGCCACAAATACTATGTCAACTACATGATCATGCTAAGAAATATGACAATGATGAATATTTCATGATGAACTAGATGGTGGAAAGTTGCATGGCAATATATCTCGGAATGGCTATGGAAATGCCATAATAGGTAGGTATGGTGGCTGTTTTGAGGAAGGTATATGGTAGGTGTATGATACCGACGAAAGGTGCGCGGTATTAGAGAGGCTAGCAAAGGTGGAAGGGTGAGAGTGCGTATAATCCATGGACTCAAGATTAGTCATAAAGAACTCATATACTTATTGCAAAAATCTAGAAGTTATCAACGAAAAGTATTACGCGCATGCTCCTAGGGGGATAGATTGGTAGGAAAAGACCATCGCTCGTCCCCGACCGCCACTCATAAGGAAGACAATCAATAAATAAATCATGCTCCGACTTCATCACATAACGGTTCACCATACGAGCATGCTACGGGAATCACAAAATTTAACACAAGTATTCTTTAAATTCACAACTACTCAACTAGCATGACTTTAACATTATCACCTCCATATCTCAAAACAATTATCATGTTTCAATCTTTTCTTAGTATTCAACACACTCAAAAGAAAGTTTCACAAATCTTGAATACCAAGCATATTATTATTAAGCAAATTACCATGCTATGAAGAGACTCTCAAAATAATTTAAGTGAAGCATGAGAGATCAATAGTTTCTTTAAAACAAATCCACCACCGTGCTCTAAAAGATCTAAGTGAAGCACATAGAGCAAAATTATAACGCTCAAAAGATATAAGTGAAGCACATAGAGAAAAACTACATAGCTCAAAAGATATAAGTGAAGTACATAGATCAAAACTACTTAGCTCAAAAGATATAAGTGAAGCACATAGAGCAAAACTACTTAGCTCAAAAGATATAAGTGAAGCACATAGAGTATTCTATCAAATTTTAATTCATGTATGGCTCTCTCAAAAGGTGTGTACAGCAAGGATGATTGTGGAATACTAAGACACAAAGACACAAATAATACAAGACGCTCCAAGCAAAACACATATCATGTTGGTGAATAAAAATATAGCTCCAAGTAAATTACCGATGGAAGTGGACTAAAGAGGGGATGCCTTCCGGGGCATCCCCAAGCTTTGAATTTTTGGTGTCCTTGGATTATCTTGGGGGTGCCATGGGCATCCCCAAGCTTAGGCTCTTGCCACTCCTTGTTCCATGATCCATCAAAAGAATTCGCCCAAAACTTGAAAACTTCACAACACAAAACTCAAAATAGAAAACTCGTGAGCTCCGTTAGCGAAAGAAAACAAAAGACCACTTCAAGGTACTGTAATGAACTCATTATTTATTTATATTGGTGTTAAACCTACTGTATTCCAACTTCTATATGGATTATAAACTATTTTACTAGCCATAGATTCATCAAAATAAGCAAACAACACACGAAAAATAGAATCTGTCAAAAACAGAACAGTCTGTAGTAATCGGTAGCTAGCGCAAGATCTGGAACCCCAAAAATTCTAAAATAAATTGCTGGACGTGAGGAATTTATCTATTAA